>NC_062188.1:13971395-14038895 GCF_912470025.1 Vespa velutina | reverse complement strand
TATCAATAAACGGTGAACCTTTCGCCGTAGTTTCAAAAAAAAAAAAAAAAAAAAAAAAAAAAAAAAAAAAAAAAAAAAAAAAACGCATAAATTTTAATATCGAAAACAAACGAAATAGCTCATTTTTAAAATAAGCGGAGAACTCATTAAAAACAAAATTTTGTTTCTTATCGCGTAGATATACCAACCGCGATATCGCTGCACGCTTCGTTTCTTTTTGGCCTTATTTTCGTATATTTTTGAAACTTACTCAGCTCTTTGGTTTCTTTATACGTGCTGGCGTAGAACGTAGAGAGATAAAGAGACCAAGAAGATTCTTGTCGGATGTATTCGCACGAACGAGCACGTGTACCGAAGATGTCATTTACGCTCTTAACTGTTTGCAAATCCATAGTCTGCTCGAATGTAATCTTATTTACGAGTCGAAGTTAAGCGGACTAACAGTGTTTGCTTAGTTTCCGTCGACGAGACCGAAGATGCGTTTTCGATTTCTAGTAGCGTAGAAATGTAGATATGTACGTATATTAAAATATGACGAATATAGGTATGCATTTAACATCGTTAAATTGAGTTTTTATTTTTAATTATTAATCTTTGAATTATCAATAAACGTAATCAAGACGCAGGATATTTTAATAAATTTCACGAAATTTTTACATAAATTTCATTTATTCAAATAAAATCGTCATACATATTGATTGCCATCAGCTAATAGCATTGATAACGATCAACGAGCCATGACTCCAGTAGGTTTGTTCGTTCGTCCTTAATGATATCATGTTTTACATGTACGCATGTGTCTGAAACTGGAGAACACCATAGCTGGTAATTTACATGAATCGTTTTATCTTCATATTACTCGAACTTGTTCTCGTAAACGTATGGAGGGAATGGTAAAAATCAATGAAGTCGAGTGAAAATTATTCGAATAAAATGTAACTTCTGTTCGCCCTTTTGAAAATACACTGGGTGAAATAATTGATAATTAAAAATCGACGAGAAAGAACGTTTGACTTCTATATTTATGATTAGTATATTTCCTTCGATATTACGATCGTTATAAATTTTCTGTTAACTGTTTCATGATCTTATCTTCTCTTGTGTAATGTGTTGAAAGAGTATATTTTTACAAAAATATAAAAAAAAGAAAATAACAAGAGAGACAGAAAGAGAAAGAGAGAGAGAGAGAGAGAGAGAGACAGGGAGAGAGAGAGAGAGAGAGAGAGTTCTATAATTAACATTATCAGTGATGATATATCTTTTTTTTTGTTATTAATTTAATTGTACTTTCCCCGATGTCACGATCATTGTTATATAAATTTCCAATATTTTATGATCTCCTATTTTCTCGTGTAATGTATTCAAAGATAACAATTTTATGAAAAATAAAAATAGAGAGAGAGAGAGAGAGAGAGAGAGAGAGAGAGGAATAAAAAGGGAGAAAGAGAGAGAGAGAGAAAGAGTTGTGTGTTTAATTTTGTCCCTTGTCACATTTAAAAGCAATGAAAATGAAAGTTTTTTGAGTTACAATTGTTCGAATCAACGCGACTCAGAATTATTCACGAAAATATTAATTATATAGTAATGTCGCAAATACATTACATATACGAAGAGAACTTAGCAACAGTGACGTCGCATAAGAGACGTATAGAAGCGCCGATTGGCCGCTGACGCTCCTTATCTTATCTTTTTTCCGAGTGTCAACACGAACGTTCTTCTTGATGCTACGATGTGCCATACGAGTATTAACGTTGAGCGCTCTTGCTTGTGGATATCGCCATATTTCCCGCGTCTATCTCTTTCCTTCTCTTTTACTCTCTTTCTCTCTCTCTCTCTCTCTCTCTCTCTCTCTCTTTCTTTCTTTCTCTTACTCTCTCGTTATAGAACACAGTGTGTCTTGTTGCAGTATTTAAAATTGAGAAATGTTTCTCATTTCCAATGATTTTATCGTACGTTACCAAGTCTTAGGAAATTAAAAGAATATTCATGATTTAAGAATCCCTTTTAAACATTACGGATTATTATATCCGTTAAAAACATCGGGAAATGTTTTTCATTTCGAACGATCGTAACTCGTATCGTTAATAATAAAGAATGGGAAAATAAAAAGAAAATTTAAGATTTCAAATTGACTTTAAACATTATAAATTATTATATCCATCGTATGCATTTAAAAAATCTATCTTATGTCAAATGATTCTATATCGTTCGTTAATAAGATTGATAAAATAGAAGGAAAATCTGTTTTAAAAGATTTATGATCCACTTTAAACATTATAAATTATGATACATTTTTAATAGCAAGTAAATTGTTATTGATGATGGAATATCGAAAATATCTTGAAATTTTAAACAAACTCGAGAAAATCACTTTAGAAAGTGGCGAAATGGAATCGAAGGAAGTTCGTTGCGAAAATAGCATCGATCGATAAATCAAACTCAAATGACGATTCTCTTTCTCCCTCTCTCCCTCTCTTCTCTCTCTCTCTCTCTCTCTCTCTCTCTCTCTTTCTCTCTCTATCTATCTATCTATCTACCTGTCTATCTCTATCTTTATCTCTCTCTCTCGCAAAGCGTACGTGTCGAATCGTGACGAGTTTATTTTGAGCCACCTCTAAACGCGCATATCTTATGTAAAGTAACCGCATATGCGTGGACAACAACTCGTTTGTGCCGCAGGTGCGATCGTTATGGAGATACGATCGGCGCTTCTCGCGAGTTAGGAATGGAAAGAGACAGAAAAGACGACGATGAGAAAGAGAGAGAGAGAGAGAGAGAGAGAAAAGGAGGAAGAGAAGAAACAGATGTAGAATGAGAAGTAGACGAAGCAGATGTAAAAGGAGAATTAGAAGAAGCAGATGTAGAAGGGGAATTAGAAGAAACAGATGTAGAAGGAGAAGTAGAAGAAAAAGAATAATAAAAAAAGTTATATTTTTTTCTCTCTCTCTCTCTTTCTCTCTTTCTCTATCTCCATCTTCTTCTACATCAATCTATTACACCTACTGATTTCCAAGCAGGAAACGCATAGCTTAGAGTAAAGTGAATCAGAAAGAGATAAATATAATAGAAAAGAAAGAGATGGAGAAGACATATGTAGATGAGAAAAAGATAGGAATAGAAGAAACGTGCGTAGATGGAGATGAAGTGAAAGAAAAAAAAAAAAAAGAGAAAAATAGGAAATTATTTTCCATCTCTCTTTCTCTTTCTTATTCTACATCAATCTATTACATTTACTGATTTTAAATCGGAAAACGAGTTGCTTCGAGTAAAAAACATGTGATATATATATTGTCTCTCTCTGTCTCTTTCTCTCTCTCTCTCTCTCTCTCTCTATATATATATATATATATAGACAGATAGATACAGATAGTGTTAGATAAATAAAGATAGAGACTACGATATTATCGCATGCTTCGGTAAACAGTCATAGACGTCATCGTACATCGTGCGTGTGTAACCATATCCGAATAAATTATCTCTCTCTTTCTCTCTCTCATTCTCTTTCTCTTTCTCTTTCTTCCTCTCTCTCTCTCTCTTTCCCTTTTTTTTACATCTTTTTTTCTACACTCTTGTACTCCTCGAAAACGCTTCCGTACGCCTTCGTATCGACGAAGAAGATTTTTTCTTTGAGTACTGCAAAAGAGCTCACAGTACGGCGTGCTCGGAACGTAAATTCTCGGAAGGGAGATAGACAATTTATCTTCGGTGATTCGC
Source organism: Vespa velutina (assembly GCF_912470025.1). NCBI lineage: Eukaryota > Metazoa > Arthropoda > Insecta > Hymenoptera > Vespidae > Vespa > Vespa velutina. Next base: position 14,035,181 of record NC_062188.1, on the reverse strand, counting down.
CTACGCCTTCGAATCGGGAATTTCACCGCGAGCAATGAGTAAAAGGAAAAGAGGGAGAGAAAGAGAGAGAGAAAGAGAGAGAGAGAGAGAGAGAGAGAGGGAGAGAGAGAGAGAGAGAGAGAGAGAGAGAAAGAGTTAGAGAAGACAATCTGTCTCTCTCTTTCTCTCTCTCTCTTTCTCTCTATCGGTCATTTTCTCTATCGACTAACGATGAATCGACATGATTATTATTTTCCTATTGAAAGCTCTTCACGAGCCGAGCAGCATGCTGACGTATTGTTCTACGGCGGATGAAGATAATTCGTGTCTATAAATAGATTGGCCGGCTGGCAGAAGAGAGTACTAATAAAAATACGCTTCTAAAGATCGCTCGGAGTCACAGCAAAGTCAAGAGACTCGACCCGATCGACTCGATCTTTAATGACAATGAAAAAGCCGGTGGAAATGAAGAATTCAAAAATATTTGAACATAGTTTTGGGAGAAGATTTTTTTTAGGATTTATTTCTTTTTTTTTTTTTAAGAGGAAAAGAACAGCAACAAAACAAAAAGATATATATATATATATATATATATATATATATACATTATATTTTTATAGAAAGGAAGTAAATCAAAATGGTGATCCGAGCGAACGTCCCGTTCTCATGGCAGCAGACGTGCCATTTGAAAATTACGGCGCCGCTTGTTGCAACCTATACAAACAAATCGGCTATTACGCGACCGTTATACGATAATCGTGCTTGACGTCAAATATTAAATGATTTCGCTGCGTGAATCAGGCTGTTTAAATTGTTCCCGGCTTGATTGAATGATGGCCGCTTCTCTAAGTTGGCCGACAACCACTTTAACGTAAATAAGATGGTACCCCATTCCGTACGTAAGAGTTGCCTCGTTATACAGGGTGACCGTCTACGAACTGGATCGTCGGGATACTTTACAATCTCTCAATATCTTATTCTCGATTATTTCTATCTCTTTCCTTCCCACAATTTATCTTTTTCGTCTTCTTATATAGTAATGTTCTAAGAAGAATAGAAGTTTAGAAATTCTTTTGTAAATTCATGTTTTCTGTCTCTCTCTCTCTCTCTCTCACTCTCTCTCTCTCTCTCTCTCTCTCTCTTTAATTGAATCATTTTGTCAAATAATAATGATCTTATCGTGCTATAGATAAAAATTATTTGGACTTATATGACGTTCCTTTCGAACGGAGAACTTATACAGAAAGAAAGAGAAAGAGATAAAAAAAGTGAGAAGTAAATATTTGAAGTATTTAAAGTATTTGCTTTCTCCCTCTCTCGCTCTTTCTCTTTCTTTCTATCTCTCTCTCTTTCTCTCTCTTTCTTTTCCTCTTTCTCCCAGTATAACTCGTATCTCGTACCAGCACGCTTTCAAATTCCGCGATCCGTCCGCGGACTTGGCGACTTTGCGTATAATTGCGCATAATAATTCGTGCAATAAATTCAACAGTCGGCTCTTATATTTACACGAGTCGTTCGCACTATCCAGAGTTGCCTGTTGTACTCCGCGATTATGCGATAGTGGAATGAGCGTATAACGTCTCGTGGCAATACCAAAGAAATATTTTAATCGATTGTCGTCCTTTTTCTATCTTCTCGTGTAACCGATGATAAGGGAATTGTAACATGTTTGTTGGAAAATAAACGCAAAGCTATTTGTCTATTGATACGCTTTATACCGTACCATGCTTAATTATTAATTAATTAAATGGAAAGTGTTTAGTGATAAGCTAAAAGAAAAATTCTGATTGTACGTATTTTTATTTGCCTTTTTTCCTCAATGGAAATAATAATTATTAATATTAGTCATTTGTGTTTTTTTTTTACTTATTATTAACTCTTAAATTATCGATTTTTTAATTTATGTTTAAATAAGTTGATCAACTTACCGATGTTATTCTGATCTACTATGAAAATAAGCAACAATTCCTAAAAAATGATAACCAGATATACACAGATGTTAACAGTGCTCTTATAATATGATCTTTGTGTTCGTTCTTGGTATTTAATCTTATTTAAAAATTCGCTCGATTCAAATTGATCGATATTAACGAAAAAAGATTCGAATTACTATTTAAAACTATTTGTTTGCGTGCGTTTGATCGCCACAACTATCGACTTTGTCCACTTTTCTTTGAACGTGCAACTGTGCGAGACTCGTAAGCAGTCGTGCGTGTAAGATAAAAGTGAAATGGAAAAAGTGGAAACGCAATACGCACAATCGTCTTGTTGCTCTTCGTCTTATGGTTCATGTTGATGCTCTCGTATTTAATTAATTTCCTCAATAATAATGATAATAATAATAATAATAACAATAATAATAATAATAATAATAATAATAATAATAATAATAATAATAATAATAATAATAATAATAATAATAATAATTAAACGATACGTTATCACTTTCGATCCGTCTTATATTATCTTTTATGAAGGAATAATGATTCTGTATCACGGTCATGAATTTTTTTTCAATGAAATTGGCTTAAATAATGTTTATTTAACTTGTTCATATCTATGTAACATTTCATTTTATTTTAAATTACATAAAAAGTGTATTTCCTGCACCTTTGAAAAATAAAAAATAGAGAATGAAACTATTCATATTTCTTTTTTTTTTTTTTTGCAATGTTCGTTTAATTAATACTTCTTTATTATATTATAATAAATTTAAGTACTAGTGGCCTGACAATCGAGAGTCATAATTAAGATAATAGTTATTGATAATACTTGTCTTTAAATGGCATTAATGGCAGTGTTGCTATAGTCTTTGGAAAATTTTCATTGTTTTATGCTCCGATTTCTGAAAAATTCTCTTTGACTACATTTATTAACGTATCTAATTATATACCTTGTCCAAAATTGTGCTATGCGTGAAAAAATAAAATTGACTAGACTTATAAAGGATAAAAAGCACGAGCCTTCGTGATTAATCGTAAATATATAAATGTATATGCACATGCTAAAATCGCGAGGTATACACGACGCGAAGAATACTATTTCTTCTCTTTCTATTTAAAAATAATATAAAAAGATCTCTTCTAAGTGTATCTCTCTCTCTCTCTCTCTCTCTCTCTCTCTCTCTCCTTCTCTCTCTCTCTCTTTGTCTTTGTACGTGCAACATATGCTTTGGTACATCCTGCATTACGAATTAAATCTTAAGGGAACTAGGGAAGTTTAAAAATTCGAAAAATTCAATGTTATTTGCATATTCCATTAGTATCAATATTTCAGAATCTTTCGGTCAGAAAATTATAAAACATAGTGTTACCAAGCAAATGGGCATAAGGTTTCCATTGGTTAGGTTTTGTAAGAATCTATGCGATTTAATGAATCTGCTAAATTTTCTTACTTGTACACCAAACGATAGAATAGTGAAATTCATTCAACAAGCAGCTTTAACGACAGAAAATTTTTTGAATCGTATAAGTGTACGACCAACATAATATATTATAATAAAAAGATTATGTTGAAAGTTTAAACGCGACTTTCTCGAAACTACTTTTTTGTTTCATTATTTTACTACGATATCTCGAGATATAAACTTGATATTTATATAGAAATTGCAAAATATTATGACATATTAATTATAACTAAAATCAAATTTGAAAAAATATGTTTTTACAATTTTATAATAACAAATAATTCCAATTTTTATTAATTTTTCGTTATCTTAACGTTAACGTCGTTAATTTTATTTTGATTTTCAATTTTTCAGGTATAATTAATAAAGGGAAACCTAAGGAAAAGAAATATCTTCGGGATTTTTGAAAACCTTCATCCATTCGATTGAAATCATGGTAAAATTAGATTTTATATAGTTTGATTCATTACGTCGAAGTGCTGATATTACAAGCTGGAACGATTCTCAATGGATTTTCTTATTTTATAATGTTATAATCAATACCGTAAAAAGAAATTCATTTGCGGCCTTTTTACGTACAATTAAACGCGTGCCAACATTTTAAGTTCCAAATTTCCCTAGTTCCTTTAAGAAAAATTTTAAATTGACATTTACTATACGACAAATAAATGAAATTAGTAAATAATTTCAGTTGCCGTAGAAATCATTCACCTTTCGTTTCTATATCTTAAGGACAGAACTTCAAATTACCTACATAAAATGTCACAATGAATAAAAATCTAAAGCTCGAAAAAAAAAGAAAAATAATTCATTTTCTTCAATTGATCCTATTACCATGGTGACAAATTAACGGAGCATTCACTTCCCATCCATCGATATCTTCAGTCGATTGAGTCGCTCTTTTTTGTGCGTTTAAGATAATCGAACTATGTTTAGGACTGCTCGGTGCTGATCTACAAGTTACTTGAAATATCGCTGATGTACCAAATCGAAGATTTTTCATGCCAGCTCTTAAAAGATAAGAATCATTGTCAAAAAGGAAACTGTTATCTAATTGAAGATCGTTTAGTTTCTTTTTACTTGGATTAAGTGGATGTTGCAAAAGATCCGATTGACTTTCACAAAGTTTCTCTACACAAGGACAAGAATTGCTACTCGATCTCCAGTTTTCTATACAAGCGGCCTTCATTAAAGACGAGGATGATAATTTTGGTTTACAGGGACTATTGTCGACGATCGATTCCAATTGGTTGCTCGTTCTTATACATTTTTGATCCAGCTGATCAGAGCTAGCAAAACGTAAACGTTTTGGTGACTCGCTTGAACATCTCATGAATGTCGAACTCATAAGAGATTTGTTCTTTAATGAACTTCGTGGTACGAGTGGATCGATTGTATTCGTACATTTACCGTTCGTTGCATTTTTACGATTTGTTCTTTCTTTCCAACGTTCTTCTCGTGACACTGGATCCTCACCTATCAGCCAGTAGGTCAATCGATCTCCTTTACCTTTCATGGAAACTACACCGCGTTCAATTAGACTAAATCCACCTAGCTCGTCCAATAATTTTTTCGTTTCGCTACTACAATGAATTTTTAATGCTGAAAAAAATAAAATATTGATTTTTATTATTTATCATTGTCTCTCATCGATAAGAAAAATTATTCTTACGAGATCCTGTTGATTCCATACGACTGGCTGTGTTTACGGTGTCACCAAATAGACAATATCGTGGCATTTTTAAACCCACGACTCCAGCACAAACAGGACCTACAAATTAAATATCTATCCTGTTATTTTATTACTGTTATTAATTATTATTTTATTCAATACTCATTTATTATTACAATTATCTATCATTTAATTTTACATTAACATTATCAGAGATATAAGCTGTTGAAATGTTAATTGTTTTTCTTTTTTTCTTTTCTTTTCTTTTTTTTTTTTTTTTTTTTTTTTTTAAATTGTTTACCCGAATGAATTCCTATTCGAAGTTGCAATTTATCCAAAGGTCTATGACGTATCGTGAATTGCTTGATAGCATCTAAGAGGCACAAGGACATACTGGCGATTTCTGCAGAATGGTGAATGCCATTTCTTATCGGCAATCCACTTACCTAGAAATGAAATTAAATTATTAGAGAATTATTTTAAATAAAAATATTAATATTAATCTCATTTTTTTTACTATACTTACAACCATGTAAGCATCGCCGATAGTTTCAACTTTGTAAACGTCGTAATTTTCTATTGTTGAATCGAAACACGTATACAGGTCGTTTAAGAAATCCACCACCTGAATATACGGTATTATTTCGTAAGATTATTTATAATGATAAAATTGATGAAACGACAAGAAAGATTTACCTGTAAGGGTGTACTTTCGGCTGACATCGAAGTAAATCCAACGATATCACTGAAATAAATCGTGACACAATCGAAACTTTCAGCTTCGACTTTGTTTCCACGTTTTAATTGTTCGGCCACGTATTTCGGAAGCATCTCATACAACAATGCATCTAAAATTTGGATTAAAATTGGATTAAAATAAAATTTAATTTTGTTAATGTATTTTATCATTATTTTCATTCAAATTTTTCCAAAGATAAACCTGTTTTTTTTTTTTTCTTCTGTCAATTGATCAGTTCGTTCGTCCACAAGAGCTTCGAGATTATTTGCATATTTTTCCATCATTGCCATCATATTATCAAATATGTTCGGTTTCCTATATAAATCATATAACGTAATATTCGGTTTTATACTAAATAAAAAAAAAAAATTTAAGTGAACTTACATGCCCTTTCGCAAAGGTCTTAATTTGTTCCTTATGATCTTAAAATCCGGCCGATTTTCTGGATCTTCAGCCCAGCATTCCAACAAACAGTCACGTACAAAATCAAAAGTGTTCTCTAGCTGTTCCAACGGTGGTCTGAGATGGGAAAAGACAAGCTAACAGGTAAAAACAGAATTGCTTAAGCATTTCAACTATCAGAAAAAATGAAGACTCGACTCGTGACGACTTTAAAGTTCTACCTGTATGGTGGATTTGTTGTGTTTCTCGTTATTATTTTCTTCAAAATTTCAGGAGTAGATGATTGAGTTATACCGAAAGGACCATGGCGACCTTGAAGCTCGTAAAGAACTATAGCGAAGGAATATACGTCTCCTCTTTGAAAATCTCTCGCTGATGGTTCATCGAGACCAGTTGAACGTAATAATTCTGGTGCTCTATACAATAATCCTATATAACAGAAGATCGTTAAAATTTACGTTTATCGTTCGAAAAGTGTATAATAATAGCAAGAAAGAAAGAAAAAAAAAAAAAAAGAAAAACAAAAAAAAAGGATAAAGAAGAAAACTCGCCGACAAGTTGAACAAAATTGCATTTGCATGGAATTTGAGATCAGTCTCAGAAAGTACCGTGGTATTTTTTCATAACGTCACTTGGCTCACATTCGGCGTCTCGTTTAAATTCGCGAAGCCCAAAATCCGACAGCTTTACGACCCAACGAGAATCCACGAGGCAGTTTGACGTGCTGAGCGATCCGTGATATTTTATGACAGACTCGTGAAGATAAATCATGCCCTGAAACGGGAAGGAATATTTTAGACGACGAGTGGAAACGACTATTCTATTTTTTTTTCTTTCTTCTTTTTTTCTCTTTTTATATTGTGAATAAAAATCGATGAAAATGTACCCTTATAATGTCACCGACCAGCGATGCCATGAACATGTTATCGAGCTTTATATCTTCGTTTTCTAAAATATCCTGAAAACATATCTTCGTTCAAATTATAGATTTTCAAATTATAGATTTTTAATTATAGATTTATAATTAATAATATTCCAAATAATCAATAATTAATAATTAATAATAATTTTTAGTTTTAATAGTTCTCAAATTTAATAGAAATTTTTATTAAAATAATTTTACCTTCAAGCTGCCTCGTGCACAATAGTCAACGACGATGCATATATTTGGAGGATCGGTACAAGCACCGATAAATGCATTTAAATTATCGTGTCTCAAATCTCGCATCTATAAAAAATAAATCGAATTAATACATCCTCTATTAAATTCCATTGAAATATTTCAAGATAAATAAATAGAATAAGAAAGATTGGGATCAATCAATTCAATTACTATTTTCAATTCCTTCTTCATCTCTCGTGTAATCTCGATTGATTTCTTTCTTATTTTTTTAATGGCAAAGATTCGTCCTTTGTAAACTCCAATTTGTGTATAAATCATGGAATAGCGAAAATCGGCGTCAGGATTCGAGCTCAAGGATACCTGACTCGTTCTCACTATCGGTTGCGTCGTCTGAAAAAAAAGATATAAAACATAAATTGATTCGATTTCGGAAATGTGGAATCTTATCAAGTATGGAAATCCAATAGGAAAACTCGAAGAAAATCCTTTTTGAATAATTTTTCCTTTCTTTCTTTCTTTTTCATTCTTTTTCTCATTAAGCGCAGAAAAATTGTGTACTGTTCGAAGATGATTCGAGCTTACCTTGGAATTACATTTGACTGAGATCTCATTAGATGCTCCGTTTTCATCCTTTGCCTCTTTGATCTGAATATCCTTATAGTTTACTTTCCAAAGTAACGAATCCAACTCTTGCTCGTATTTCCAATTTCTATATAGAATTAATAGCACTGCGACAATGATTAATAGTAATCCACCTGCTATACCACCTATTATCTCGATCGTGTAAGCTGTAATATTTCAACGAAAATTAATTCAAACGATTTGACTAGATCAGTAGTTATCGTAATATCAATTCGTATAATCGAATATATTCTAAGTTCTTTAATTTTTATATCGATTTTTAACTTTAGTATATTGCATTAAATAAACTAATCATGTTTTTATTTTTTTTTCCCTATTTAAAATTATTTACTTGTAAAAAATATTTATTTCTATAAAAATTACTTAGGTGCAAAATGAAAATTACATTTCCTTTCGTTTTTCAATCTCAATCCCAATTAACTTTTCAAGGATCTTTTACTGTTGTAAGGTATTCTATTAAAACTTTTTCTATGTTTTATATCTTTTCTTACCTTGTGATAATTCAGAACTACGTATGATATATATATATATATATATATATATATATATATATATATAAGATAATCGTGCTCTAATTTCATCTCTTTTTAATCTGTTCAAAATTATTTACTTATGTGTATAGATTTTACAAATAACAAATAAAAAATTTCTTTTTGTTTTTTTTTTTTTCTATTCTTATGAGTAATATTTATTGAATGATATTATTCGTTGTAGAACTCTCATGTAATATACACGTTTTTTTTACGAAACGACATTGATCTTATCTTTCCTCTCTGTTTTCGATCGAATGCCGTTCGTCTTGGCACGATTTACATATGTAGATTTTTAGGGCCGGGCGTTAAACTTTACGACGCGTTCTCGAACGATCGATTCTACTACATCGTCGTCGGCCATGAGTTATACATGTGGATGATTTTAAAAGTTTGATCGAAAGCCAAAGAATGATAATACGAAAGTGAACCTTCGTTTGCATTTTCACCATGCAGAAAGGGTTGAAATTATCCTAAAATTTTGAAAAATCTTTACCTCGAACATGATTTCTGTCATTTTCAGAATTATTTTCTATGATATTGATCCTTTTCGAATGCTCGTAAAATCGTTCATACTTAGAACAAAGAAATCAATGAAAATAATAACAATATAAATATAACATAAAATGTGTAATGACAAATGTAATGTAATACAAATGTGTATAAAATTAATCCTTTTGTTCAACTTCGAGAATGTTCAACTTCGAAAGAAAGAAATGGAACGAAAATGGAAACAATAGAAATAAAATGTAAAATATAAATATAATGAAAAAAAAAAAAAAACAAAATGTGAAGCATTTAATACGTATATACGTATCTATTTAATTAGAAATTTCCTTTCTTGAAAATATTTCTCATCGATTATACTTTGAATGTTTTGTTTTTTCTTTTCTTTCTAGATATTTTCAAATTCTTAATTATTACAATATACATAATATATGGTACCTATGTAAAATATATAAAGTATATATAAATATATATCACCTACGCACACTTGCATTTTTCACCATGATATCCACAATATGGTTCTGAGATAGGTGGACCATCACCGACCCAAGAAATTTCTCGTATCAATCGAAGCTTCTAAGAAAAAAAGATAAATAAGATGTTTAAAACAATGTAACTTTTGTTAGAATGACTTTTATTTTTCACATACTCACAGGTAAATTTGATCCTTCTTCTTTACCAACAAAATATGCGATAGGATAAAGACCATAACCTTTGTCAGTCTGATTATCCAAAGCAATCAACGTGTAATTACCTTCTGCATCTCCATTCTCGTCCATGTACACCATGTAACTGTGAAATAATAAAAATAAAATATTTTATGGGATTCGCGAAAAAAGTTCGGTGTGCTTGGTTAGCTTTTTAATTCGGGATTTAAACCAATATCTTTTATATTCCAGACGACTACTCTAAATTATTAAAATTATTCAGACCATTCATTAAAGTTATTAAATCATTAAAGTTATTTGATCAAATTAGGTCAAATTTTTCAGGAATGTCTATTTATTAAAAATGGATTTGTTCGCTTCTACAATATATGAAATAAAAATGATTAAGAAGGAAGAAGAAAGTGGCGAATATAAAGAAATGTGAGAAAAGATGACAAAGATGAAGTAGAAGATAAAATCTAATACGATACGATCTTTAATTAATATTTTAAGTAAAAATTCCTTTTTAACAGATCAAATGTAACTCGTTTTTAAGAACCAATGACAACGAAGTTTTCAATATTTTTTTTACATGGCTTTGATAATTTTTCAATATGATCATCTTACTAATAAACTTTGTAAGACTGTATAGAATGTAACAATTTTCTTTATTTGATCAGTATATACGTATATTTTGGTCAGTATAAACAATTAAGCGTTAAAGGTTACATCAGAATTGCGTCACTTATATTACCTACTGATATTTTATTATAAATATTAATTAAATGTTTAAAGATACTCTCCCAATATATAGCAACTACTATGTAATATGTAATATTGTATTATATATTTACATATAAATAGATATGCACTTACCCCATAGCACTGCGATAATGAACTCCGTGTAGAGCAGTTACCATTTCTTTTCCATTTCGTGGATCACGACTTTCATTTAATGCTTTTAACAGTGTCATTTCATAAAGATGTACAGCATCATAAAGGTAAGCCGTCTCCGGCACTATCTGCCTTATAACGGAGAATGATAATTACATTTTCGATTTGTTAGATAAAAATAATATACTTCACTTATTTAATCTATCTTTATTATCATATTTTTTCTTTTATTCTAATTGAACATGTACGAAGGAAAATGAAAGATTTGTCTCTAATAGTCACCTGAACTAATCCATTAACTCTCAACATCAATAATGGATTGGTGAAGTTAAAGGGTGGTTTCTGCCTATAATCATTGATTAGTTTCGTGAAATTGTCGAAATCAATCGGCGCTGATGCAACAATGCTGAAGTAATTGCGATAAGCTTTAAGTACAGAATAATCCTTTATTCTATCCTGATATAATCCACGAAGATATTTGTCTGGCTTCTGTTCATCGTATTGATCGAAGTTAATCCCAACTACCCAGTATTCTCCTACAACGTGAAATCCATAGTATAACTAGTAACTTACGTTAAACTAAATTGAGCATATAATTAATTAATGAATTATTTTTATTATTATTATTATTATTATTATTATTATTATTATTATTATTATTATTATTATTATTATTATTATGATAATTATTATTATTACGAGCGATAATCGCGATTATTAATGATGCGATCTATAATAACTATAGTCCCAACTATTCTTTGATATACATATGTACCTGAATATCTTACAGCAGATTTATACCTTTTTCCAAGAGTTTTCTTTTGTCGAGTGCCATCAGGAGACCCATGTGCTCGTCGTGATTTCCTAGAATCACGTAAACTGCAAAAAAGAAAAAAAAAAAAAAAGAAAAAAAAATCAGAATTAGTACGTACGACTTTCATAATCGTTTTCGTATAAAAAAATGTTCGAAGATATCTAAATACTAAAACTTCGTCTTCGTACAGTTTATTTTTTGTTCGTTCAACATTAATTACGAATTTCCCGCCAATCGAGTAAAAACGATAACGTGGCCAATTTATTTTTGGAATAACGATAAAATCGAATTATAAATAGACGTGTGACTAACGATACTCGAGAGTTATATCTATTCTTATCACGAAAACTCGGTTGCACGAAATATCCTACATACGATAGAGATGCGGGTTATTCCTCTTTCTTCACGTGAGTGAGGAGCCTTGTTCTATTCGTCGAATAAATCAAAGAATTTTTATGCGGGTTCTCCGATCTTTGTTCTTGTTCAATCGATAGGAAAAGAAAAAAAAAAATGCGTATCATTTTTGTCGACGAGAACGATAAGCCAATGAAAATAATTGGATTTTCGATGAAGACATCCTTTTGCTTACGACCAACGAAATAATTAAGTCGTAAGGAGAAAGTATTGTACGAGTTATGTGGGACGTCATCGATCCTTTCGATTCGAACGACGTCGAACGCGTTACAAAACGTTTTTCGTTAAAAAAAAATGCTTACGCATCATGACGAAACGAAAAAGGATCTTGTTCCTCTTGAACTAAGTTAATCGCAAATATATTCGTGAAACAAGCAAAGAGTTTCTTTTTCTTTCACTTAAATTAGTAGATATTAGTAGTCGATCGAATATTATATTTTGATTCTCGAAAGGATGAAATTCAACATTTTTTTTTCTTCTTCTTTTTTTTTTTTTTTTTTTTTTTTTTTTTTTTTTTTTTTTTTAATATATAAGATATACCGTGTTTATAGCGTGTGTAACGTGACTAATTGGAAATTTTTTGTTAATGATTTATATTGTTTAAAAGATTTTGAAATAATTTATATAATTATTCACAAATTGTTTTTCTATTTTTGCAAATTATTTTCTGCCTATCTTTATTTTTTATTAATTATTTTCTACTACCTTTCCTTTCTTTCTTTTGACTAATATATGTAATTTTTGTATATTTTTATTATAGAATTATTACTGTTAATATAAATAGATAAAAGAGAAAGAATGGAGGAAAGTGAGAGAAAATGATAGAGAATGATTAAAAATCGTTACATTATAAGGTTTACATTTGTATATACATTATAAATTACATTGAAATGTACTTCGTTTCACTTACTTCGAGTCTCCCGATAAGTTTCTTTGACAATTTCATTAAACGGATTCTCCACATTTTTCATTAAATAATAAGGATCCTTCCAACAACGAAGGAAATTAACTGTAATTCCATTATTTTCGAAAGACGACAGGATCGTTGTTCCGATGGTTGACATTTTACTGAAATCGACCAATGACGAGTTCATATACATGAACGTCACCTGCAATCCCATAAGATAAGATTTATTGAAGAAGGAAAAAATTTGTTCAATAACAATTTCATAAAAGTACTAACCTTCATCCAATTGAAAGCTTTTAAAACGGAAACCACAGATTTTGATATCTGTGTGTCGGGTGGCCGAGTCCTAACGAAGGTTGGAAATTTATTTTTATCGGAGGTTTCGTGATGCGTGCAGAACTGAAAAAATACGATTAGAAAATAATAATTGTCAGATAAAAACTAACTGAAAATTTATTAATTATCGAATAAAAACAATTTGTATTAATTAATCCGTCGAAAGATAGATAAAAGATATTCAAAATAAGAAAATGTAGAAGAGAAACGACGTTGTAACAATACAAGTTAAATTAGTTTTAAAGATTCGTATTTGGATTCTAGGTTGAGTCTATTAGTAGGTTATAAAAAAAGAGATGGGTGATGTTAATGTACAACGATTGGTTGGAGCTGTTTAGTGAGATATTAAAATGTACCACGACAATAAATTTTCGAATTTATCATAAAGAGTAGGAATCAAGAGTACACCTCAAAAGAGTATCCCGTTATATTAATCATGGATTAAATATAGAAAAGATTCGTTCTCCCGTGAACGGGTATGAGAAATTTTTCAGAATTAATTGGACCGCCATTAGTTTTCCTCGATGATGTTAAATCACTCGTGAAATTATGAGAACTACGAGTCCTATTTTTTTTTTCTTTTTTTTTATGAATTTCTATTCATAAATATTGAAGTATTGAGAATCTCGAAAAATTTTCTTGATATTTCCTCATGTAGAATATTTTTTTATTCACCGAGAAGATAATTAAATAAATTATTCTAATTATTTTGTTATAAATATAAAGAGACTAATCTTTCATTCCTGATATATCAATATTCATATTTTTCATATTAACAATGTCACTTACGATTATAATCGTATAAAAAAAAATTTATATATAAAAAATATTAATTAATTGATCGATACCCGTAAATAAATTCGAAAAATCGTGTTTACGTCTTTTCTTATAACATTAAATTCCTTTCTGAAGCATTAACGATTAGGATTAGAATAATGTATCCTTTTTATTGGTAAAAGAGAGAACAAAAATAAATCTTGATTTAATAAGGATTCAAATGTTACCCATGATAGATAAAATAATTCGACCAAAAGGACGAGGAAAAGTTTATCGCATAAAACGTGTCGTAACGTCGAGTCTTTGCATTCGTATTCTTCCGAGGAACGAGAATAATTTATTTCTCTTGGATGGCCCTCTCTCTCTTCCTCTCTCTCTCTCTTTCTCTTCCTCTTTGTCTCTACCCTTCTCCTTTAAACGGTAGCTTTAAACCGAACATTGCAACATCGGATCACGTCGAGCGAAAAACGATCGAACGAGCAAAACGCGGAGAAGCGTCTGTACGATCACTTGTGATTCTCTCTGTTTCTTTCTGTTCCTCTCTTTCTCTTTCTCTCTCTCTCTCTCTCTCTCTCTCTCTTTCTCTCTCTCTTTCTCTCTCTTTCGATTTAAGTGGAACAACCTGAACGGATGCTGGTGTAAGAGTGATCAATTGTTTCGAAGAAAACCTTCGATTTTTGTTCTATCGCCGACAGAAAATTCTCTTTCCAATGCAACGAGAATGATGCAACGAACATTTATATCTAGGATTATTCTAAAATTAGAAGAATTTTCTTCGGAGAATTTTGAGATTAGAAAAAAATCTTAAAATTTATTATCATTAATCTATTGATTATTGAATTAATTTTCATAGAAATTATTAACATAGTGTTATATAATTTCTCTGGTAAATTTATTAAAAATTTTTTTTTCAAAAATATAAAAATACGAATAAAGCCATGATAACATTTTTTAATTGTAATATCGTTAATTTTAACATATGTCTATATGAATTAATTCATTCAGATATTATTTGTTTCTTTCGTTTTTGAAATATTTGATAGTATTTGTTGTAGAAGAGAGTCAAAGATCAAATAAAGAATGTTTCAAGGATAAAATCTTTTCATTCTTACGTATGATATCATTGGGAGATTGAACGCAGCAGCCATTTTCCCTTCGTGAATGCAACTCTCTTGTGGACCGATGTAAGCACTGACATTCTTTTTCCAGAGATCAGCTGTCATCAATATGCTGGTTTCCTCGTCGCCATACGTCTCAGCGACCAAAAAATCGAGCTTATGACCTTGTCTGCCGAGTTCTCCCGCATTCACCTATCATAATCAAGCAACTCAATGTAAATATGGTTTACATAAGATTACGTCTTTCCAATATGAATTTATTCTTTTGTAGAATAAATTTCAATTAGTAATAATAAATTTTGTAAAAAAACAAAAAAAGAAAAAATAATCAATTAATGATAACAAATTTAATAAAAAAGTAATTTTACAAATAAAATTATTTTATATAACGTTCGATTATATATACACGGAGGTGGATTATTATTTGAAGAAAAATTAATATATTCATTGAGAACATTGATTTAACATTTGTATTTACTATATATGCAACTAAGAAATAAATAAATCCTTGTAAATATAAAAATAAGTAATTTATAAAAAAAAAATATCTAATCGGTATTTCGAAATTCGTTTTTTCTCCTTCATTTCATTGATAAGATAAATTAACGTCAACAGAACTCGTTTAATGAAATTACCTCTTCGACAGCGAGAGTGATGGCGCCGGATATCCGAACACCCGGACGCTCGTATTCTCCATCCCCTGGACGTCGTTTCGAACCGGTGATGTATCCAAGGGTGAATGTCTCCGCATTGACACCTCTGCCGAACAAAACGTGGATTGCTGTCAATAAGAGACACGCTCTCTCCACGTTTCCCAGTAGCATGCCCAGTCACGGAACCTAGACACTCCGATCGATATTATTATTGTTTTTCTCTTTTACAATTTTAAACGGAATAGATGATTTAGAATCGTTGAGAAAATCAATTATTTTGTAATAAGTAAAATTTCTTAATTAAATCGATCATATTATTTTATATTATTATTATTATTATTATTATTATTATTACTATTATTATTATTAGGGGGACCGAAAAATAATGTCGTTTCTGCGCATGTCGATATTTGATTGTGATTAAAAATAAAAACTTGTTAAAAATTTATTCGTTTGAATTTAATTTAAGAAAGCGACTTTACTTTCTGGTCCCCCTGATATTATTATTATTATTATTATTATTATTATTATTTAATTTTTTAATTAAATCGAATATTATTTATTTCAATTATTTAATTGAATTAGTTTATTCAGTTATGTAATAAAACACGTGTGTTTTACTATTATTAAATATTTCTTAAGGAAGATACTTGACTATTTGTTTTTCATTTTCGCGTCTTCCTATTAAAAGTTGGTCAGGAAATATTTGACTTTCGTTGGAATTAACATTAGTCGGTTTACCGACTTCCACGGGAAATGAATTGCCATGGAAGCAGATGTCTTTACCGAAGGAAATCTTGATTAATTATTTTTTTCGGATATGTTTCTCTCAAGTGTTAACGGAAATACCATTTGACGATGTTAGAAGTTAGTAAATTTTTTTGAAATTTCAAACGATCATGATTTAAGTCTTTGAAATATTTGCATTGCGAGATCGATTGCGTAAAAAAGATGAAAAATGAAAAAAGAAAAAAAGAGAGAAAGAGAAAATAGAAGATATTGTTAATCGATGAAATTTATATTCGTACCGTTATCTTGACAATGATTGGCGATTGGTCAGAACGATCTCGATATTGGTTCGATGATTTGCGAAAGAATCATGCCAAGAACGGTGTATTTGCGAAAGTGACGACTGCTTATCACGCTGGTAATGGATAAAAGTGATAAACCACAGGTGGTCGCAATAAACGCCATCGATCTCCCGTGGTGTCTCGACTACTTCCCTTTTTCTCGGCTTCTTTTCTGGTGGCAGTCAGTGAGACGAAACAACTCAACTGTTTTTTCGTTTTTCAACAAAACAAAACAAAACAAAAAAAAAAAAATAAAAACATTACTTTTCTCTTTTTAATACTTTAACACAAGATTTTTTTTTCCAAGATGTTAAAGAAAAAAATATCATACTAGCTTACTAAATAGTTCTTTATTTTTAAAGTTAAATTAACGAGAAAAATTACATTATCATAAAGTTTTTTGTACAAAATTTAACGATTAAACTGACTCGTTTAATGTTAACTTATATATTGTCATTTTGACCAATTATGAGCAATCATATATGCATTTAAGGGATTAGGACGAATAATTTTATCCGTTTTGATCGATTATAAAGATTTTTTTAATAATAATTATTTTTCTTTTTGTTAAATTCATTTCGAACTAATCCCATATACATTTATTTTATTATTTATTAATTTTTAATATAATTGCGGATATAAATAAAATGAGTCAATTTATATTTTATATTTTCGCTGTGAAATTTTTAAAAGGTATTCCTTTGACGATAAATTTCAAAAAGTCTAGTGGATTCATGTTCCGAACGAAAGCTTACAACGTACCGCACTCACCGAACTATTATTAATAGCGGTCTATTTTAACAATACGTTAAAAAGCTGATGTTGCCGGATGGGCTTTTAAAATATATATATATATATTCGAAATCCACGAGAGAGATTGCGTAACAAAGTGAAGGCCATTTTGTTCGTGGTTTGACGTATTTCTTTTATATTTCACATGAAAAGCCATTTTTTAATAATATGAGATAAATGAAATAATGACAGAAAGTTTATTGAAAACATTTAGTCGAATTAATATTACTCCATTCGATAAAATTCGATTCGATCATCGATTTCTTTGTTGCTGAATGTATCATGAATATAATAATAATACAAAAATACAATAAATAATTTCGATGATAATGATAATAATAATAATATTATGAGAATAAATAATTTATATTATTATAAATATAATAATAACGTAATTAGTAAATACATATTGAAAAATAATTAATATAATAATTTTCTTTATATGTTTCGTAATTCAATGATTTAGAAGACGAAGATAGTTCATTAAAAATACATTAATTACATGAATAACAGGATATTCATGTGACTCTGGTAGTTCATTATTCAGACGTATCGTCGGCTGTTTTTCAAAGAGAGCCGATGAGAAAGAGTAAACGCGATTGTTTCTTTGGATCGTGGGAACGGCCACAGAGAGTGCGTGCGTGGGCGTTCTCTCGCTTACCCCGATGGCAATCGTCTTTCGATGGGAATCATTATTTTTTTTTCTTTCTTTTACCTCGAGAAAAGATCGATGATCAAAGAAGACGAGTACAAAATAGAACATTGTGAAAAACGCAATTATCGTAATAATAATATGAAAAATTTTCTTTTTATTTTCATTATTATTTATACTTAAATAATTTTACTAAAACAAAAACTCATTATTAGCATAAATTACGTAACATTTTTTTCTTTTTCATACTAGATATAATTTTCTTTGTCTTCTAAATCATTGGGAAAAAATCTAAAGAAATAATTTTACTTTAATTTTTTGTCTTTTCAATTATTATAGTTGCAATAATAATCGTTTTAATTAATTTTCGTAAGACTATATGTTTAATTTTTCTAAAGACAAAAAAAGAAAAAGAAGAAAAGAAGATTATGAGGATAAGAAATTGTTTAACACTTTTATTCGTACAAAAGTTTGTCTTCGAAATTCTCGAAAAATTTAAAGAAGAAAAAAAAGATAAAAAAAAAATAAAAAAAAAAAAAGAAAAAAAGCAATTTTACTTTAGTTCTTTCTTTACATCCAATTCCACAGTTGATTGACAGTTGTATCATCTCGAGCTTAATGACTCTTAAAATCAAAACGGACGTTTTAGGATCGAGCCATCAAAGAATTTCCGGTCGTATAACTCTCAGGATTTGAACGAGGTAACGGATTCTTGTCGAAAGGCGAAGTGAGCATTTAATCGATGTAAAGATCTCTCTCTCTCTCTCTCTTTCTCTTTTCTTTTGTTCTTCTCTTTTTTTTTTCTCTTTGTGCTACATTTGACAGTCTGTCCTCGTGCTGTCAAAACGAGCGATATCGCAATGCGAGCAACGAACGAAGAACGAACGCGATTGCTGAATTAATGCGGTTAACGGAATTCGTTCTTTCTTTTCGAGGATCATCGATGTACCGTCGAGTGGCCGATGTCGCACGTGTTACTTGCCTTTTCTTTTTTCTTTTCTCGACGATATTTTTCTCGTAAATTTAGCATTATTAATTCGCTTTAAGTAGATAGAATATATGGATTAATATTAAAATAATGATTAGAAATTAATACGAATTACATAGAACACAAAGTTGTTATTACGTAAAATCATACGATAATTAATAAAATATAAAGATAATTTATAAAAAATATATTTATTTTTTAGATCGGATTTTTTATTTACATACATATGTTATTTTGATAAGAAGATATAGAACAAGAAAATATATATTGTAGAGAAATACACGAAAAATAATAGGAAAATAAATAAGCAAGAAAGTATATAGAAACATATAAAAAATATAATGTAAATAGTAAATAGTAAATAGTAAATACATGTATTTTAAGAGTTATTGATATGTTTCCATATATATATATATATATATATATATATATATATATATATATATATAGTAAATATAATTATAAATATTGTAGAAAACTATGCATATAATAAACGTATATATATATATATATATATATATATATATATATATATATGTATTTATATACGTATTATGTATGTATATATATATATATATACATATATACATATATATGACCAACAACATTATCTCAGATAATGCAGAAGAGATGCAAATGTCTTTAAATACCACTCATAATTATCAAGCCGTCATTTTCGAAGCGAAATATTTATTTTTCTGACTCGATCGTATCTACTTCTCGATCTTCTCACCCGAAAGATCGAACGGGCAAGGAAGAGAGAGAGGAGGAAATTAATGGATGGAGCTCATTTCGTTTTCTCTCTTTCTCTTTCATTCACACACGTACCATGTAAATATGGCATAGAGAGGAAGAAACACGCCCAGAGCATTCTCTCGATTTTTACACTGATTTACATTCCGTTGCGAAAGAAGCAAAGAAATAACTATAATCTCACGAGTGAATTGGAGAATGCTTTGACAACGTCACGTGACCTGCCGATCGAAAATCGTGACCTTAATCGATGTCGATTGATCCCTATCATTTTTTTTTCTCTACGATTTTGCAAATTAAGAAAAAGAAAAGAAAGAGAGAGATAATGATACCAGAGATACTTAATTAAAAAATAAATTAAATTAAAAAGCTTAAAATAAATAATAATAAGTGATATAAATGAAACATGAAATGGTATTGATACGATATCGATCGATATCTATCGTTTCTGTTTTCTGTGATTTTGCAAATTTAAAAAAAAAAATCGAAAGAAAAAGAAAGATTGATGTTAGAGACATTAAATTAAAAAAAAAATTAAATTAAACAGTTTGAAATGAATAATAGTAAATGATATATAAATTAAAAATTAAATGATATTGGTAACATGTCAATCGATTCTTATCGTTCCTTTTTTTTTTTTGATTTCGCAAAATCTGAAAAAAATAGAAAGAAAGAAAGAGAGAATGATGTCAGAGATATTAAATTAAAAAAAAAAAAAAAAAAAAAAAAAAAAAGAATTAAATTAAAAAGCTTGAGATAAATAATATCTAATGGATGAGATAGATTTAAAAATGAAATGATATAATATTATAAAAAAAAAAAAAAAAGAAAAAAGCAACCTATTGTTATAAAAGTTTAAATATAAAACAAAAAAGTATGGGATCAATGAATGTTATTTACAAAGAATGGAAAGAGAAATCGGATCCAATAGTGACAGTTATACTGACTTCTTTTTTTTTTAATTTATCAGGTCAATCGAATTGAAGGACGTTTAATCTGCGTGAAACGTACATTGCACTCGTCGAAAATTCAATCTTGTGAATTTCGAAATTTTCATTTAGGGAAATTCGTTTCCCATTCGTCCAATTTCCATCTATTTTTCACGTTTCACAGATTAATTGACGACCGGAAAAAAAGGATCAGTTAGTCGTTGAAATGAATTGAATGAAATTCGTATTAGCTTTGATTTTATGATTTTTCCATTTTTTGAACATTACTTACATCATGGATTAAATAAGCGACCTGATATTTTACAAGAATATATATAAAAAAAAAAGTATGCGCGTATTTCATTGTACATGCATTATATCGTAATTATCCAATATTCATACTTTATAGATTTCCCAGGTAAAATATCTATATAATATACATGTATATATTAAATTTATATAAATTATCTTTTATACTTGATATAAAAGATAATTTTAACAATTAAAACAGGCTAATTTTCATTTTTATCGAGTATAGAAGTAAATAGATAAAAATTATTTTGTAAATTATAAATAAAAATTTAACGTTTAATATAGATATAGTAATTTTTAATTATATCTATATATTTTAATTATTTCTTAATACACGATCTAATATAAAAGATAATTTTAACCACTGATTCAGAGTAATAAATAAAAAGTAATAAAGTTAAATAGTAATTATTCATTAAACTATAAGTAAACATATAAGAGAGATATAAAAATACGTACACATGTGATAAAAAGGCAGATTAAGGAAGAAAAAGATATCGTTTATTCAATATAGATTTTCATTGAAGGGCGCTAAATTTTACGCATAATATTAGTCGCTTCGTTACTCTATTTTTTAGATTTGTACAAACGAGAGGATTATTAATCGACGAATATAAAGCTCGTTACGTCCCACTCAAATCGAATGTGAGATCGGATCTTTTTTTGTCGGCATGGAAGAGATCGAGAAAGGAGCATCGAGAGATCGAGGTTACAATCGAGGAGATGCGATATCAAGTGGCTCCCAATGGTATGCCGGCAGTTCCTCTTACAAAAGTCGATTTATGACGTCGTGAACAATCGTTTTGATTGTTCGGCTATTTCGATGTCAATTAAAATAGGGCTAATCAATATTTTAACGAAGTTATACGTTCGCAAATATCTTGAAAATGATAATTTTATTGGCTTGATTAGTACTGCTTTTTTTATGACATAAAATACATGTTTCGATGGTATATAAAAAAGAGAGAAAGTAATATATCGTTTTACAAATTCTTTTCTTGGCCAGTATTCAAATAATACATTTCTACTTAGTTCAGATCAATTTTTGCCACCACTTATCGCAATACAGAATTGCAAATAATGCCTTTTCTAGGATGTAATTTATCACAAGCAAAGGATTCTTCCATGCTACGTGCCCTTTCGTTATAAAGTCAACTATTTTCTATTCATTCTTTCTTGATTTAATCTCATAGCAAATCCAAATAAAACTATATACTTTAATTTGTAAACTCACCTATTTGCTTAATTTACATAATCTTGTTCTTTTCTTTCTAAATATATTTTATCTAATACGTTAATGATAAATAACGTTAGAACGTTATTGTTCTAACTAAATCTTCTTCTTGCGAAGATATACATATATAAGGTATATTTGTTATGTTTGTATTATTGATTATAAATGAATATAAAATATATTCAATTTTTTTATAAATATTTCTTTTATGATAATATATTAAAGAGATAAATTTTTGAAAATAAGATTTATATTTAAAATTAAAACATTAATTAAAAACATTGTATTCAATATTCGTTAGAATGAATATTAATTCTTAAATAATGTACTATCTCAATAGTAACTTATAATTTTATATACACATATATCTATAAATATATATATCCATAAATAAATATATATATTTATATATTACATATATATATATAATATAGAAATATATAATAAATAAATATATATATATATATATATATATATATATATATAAAATTAACAAAATAACAAATAACAGGGATCGAGGGATTTAATGTCGTTATACTTTTTCATAAGAGAGGTATAAAGTTGTTCTAAAATAATTTTTCAAGTCAATATTCGATCGTTGAACTTCCTAAAGATCAGGAGAGAAAGTAATGTAGTTTGACGCACAGATGGTGAGTCTTTCAACGACAAAGTCACACGACTATTTCTTTCGAGAGAACTAAAGAAGGATTGGGTGTCTCTGCGATTCTCTCTCCGTTACGATTTATCCATAGCCGGACCTCTCTTTTCACTGAACGAATGAAAGAACACGTGCGTCGTTACATATGTGGAGCGCGTTTTATTCGCTTCGTATATACCGCGGAAGTTTCGAGAGTGCAGACAGAGAATAACGTGTGGAATTTAACAATTTCGATTACGACGAAATATTACGATTATAACTCTTCTCTTTCTTTCTTCTCCATCTTATTTCTTTATATCTGTTTTATACCAATTTAAATAAAAATACGTTCGATAAATTGAACGATGAATCATAGAAAAAAAAAATATATATATATAAATATATATATATAAATATATATATATAAATATATATATATATATATATATATATATATATATATATATCGAAACTTAAGATTCCATATGAAACATTCGTCGTTTGTATGGTAGCATTTGGATAAAAATGCTATAAGATATCTAAACTTTCTCGATACTATCCATATATGTATACCAAAGAGAAATAGAATTTCGATCTAAGAGATTCTCCATAGAAGAAATAAATAGCTGTTTCTCTCTTTTCTCATATACGAAGTTATTCTTTTACGATGATGTCTCATCTCAATGGATAAGAAACAGGATCGCGTAACATCGTCGTGGCGCCTTTATTAGAAAGTATACGTCACGATGAGAATTTACGATTAGAATCGGCAATACGTCGTGTTTGTGAAAAGAAAGTTTTCGATGTTCAAAACTGAGGGACGATTGAGTTTTGTAGCGTGCGTTGCCGAAAGACGTCGAAAGACATCGAAAGATATCTACAAATGTTTTCTATAAATAATAAATATAATTTATTCGAATTTTTTTTTGTCTATAATCTTAAATCATAAATTAATAATAATTTCATTATATCAAGTGATAAATTTTCTATGAAATACAAATTTATTATCAAGTAAGATTCAGAGATTCTCATTTGAATTTTTTTTTGTCTATAATCTTAAATCATAAATTAATAATAATTTAATTAAAGTCATAAATTGTCTATAGAAAACAAATTTATTTTTTTATTAAATATCATTAAAAGAGATTCAGATATATTAAGATCTTTTACTATTAGTACTATTATTATTTTTTTATGAATTAATATTTATGAAAATTAGAATATTCGTAAGTGATCAATAAGAAGAAAAAAGAAATGAAATACTGATTTCAGTAAAAGAAACTCATTCAAACGATTCTATTTATCCTAATATTATTTACGTAATAAATAATATCTTAATTAATTATAATATTTTTTATTATTCTTATAAAATATTGAAAAATTATAATATTCCTAAAGGATAAACAGGAAGATAAGGACTAAGATATCGATTTCGTAAAGGGAGTAATTTAATCTATTGAATTGATCGATTCCATGTCGATTGCGTAGAAACGAAGGGAAAACAGTCGTTGAGAAGAATTCTCTCACAGCTAGTTAGCGGCGAATGTGACTCACGTGGCTTTCAAGAAAGGCGATCTTGAATCTGTGTCACATGGTGTTACATAGAGAATTTTAGGCACGCCTCTTGGTTGCTTGTACAAGTTGCGTCAATCCTCGGATACAATCCTTCGGGCGATGCGATACGTTTTCTATTTGAGCGTTAATTCATTTTCTAATTACTTTGTCCTACGTTAAATTTTATTACTCGTTCAAACGGAAGAATAGAGAAAACGTTTCCTTTCGATCGACTCGCGATTCAATGTGCGATGCTCTTACGATTCGTGCAAAGAATAATTGATTAGAATCATTTATATGTTTCACACCTTGTGATCTAATTCATCTCTATTTTTGTATCTTTTTTTTTTATACGTTCTTCCTCTTACAAATATAACATATTTATACAGAACAGAATGTACAATATATATATATATATATATATATATATATATATATTTTCTTTTTTTTTTTATAACATATCGTTAATTTCATGATATACAGGAAAATTATTAATTTTATTCCTTATTCTATATTCCGAATTAACGAATCAGATTATGTTTGTAATATGTAAAATAAATTAAATAAATTTAATGTATATGTAAAATGTAACTTACATGTAATACTTGATTCATATCACATCAGTATGAGAAAATAAATAATATTAATAATTATTATTTTTCTTTCGTTGTTATTTCTTAAAAATTGACTTATGTGAATAACAGTAAATTGAGAACATTTTAGAAAATATAACATTTGCGTTACAATTTATTTATCTGCTTCTAGAAAGGAACGGTCAGTCTACTAAGCAGACAAGAGGACAGCTACTACCTGCTAATGTGACAGTTATCGGATATAAAATGTTAACGCCGTCTGTATTTCAATGTTCTTCAACCCAAAAGCAGCCTTGTAGTGTAGTCTATGTTGGTTTTGTCGTTGGTTTTATTACGTACACAATAGAGCAATCTCGTTTATTAGTAGAGGGAAAAGAGCAAGAAAGGTAGATAGAGAGAGATAGAGAGATAGAGAGAGAGAGAGAGAGAGAGGGAGAGAAATAGAATGTGTGTGTATGTGTGTGTATATGTCCGTATTACGCAAGCGCTGATATTAGATAACTTGCTAATTAGCGATTACCGCCAAGCTGATATCAGATATTTTAATTGAAGAGAATTCTGAACGATCATTGATGCGACATATAACTATTAAAAATTAATTTATATTAAATAATTGCTAGATCTAATAAAGTAAAACAAAAGCTCGAAAGATTATTGAGAGATTCTTAATTTATGTAATATTTAATAAAAGTGATTATTACATTCTCGTGCATTTGTTATTTCCTATATATTATTTTTTTTTTTTTTCAAATATTAACAGTCGAATTTTGCGAGATAATTAATGTGTAGATTAAAATTATAGTTCAAAAGATTATTTTAAGGATTATCTATATTATTATACAGTATACGAAATATTTAAGAAAAATTATTATTATATAATATATTCAGTGTATTTAACATTTCCAGCAATCTAATTTTTTCCTTTTTTTTTAAAGATCGAATTAAAATGTGCATTAAAACAATAGTTCGAAAAATTATTATTGAGTGATTTAAGATTTATGAAATATTTATTAAAATATGGTTATTATATTTTACATGAATTTGTTATTTTCAATATACTATCCTTTCGAATTTTAATTGATTGTATTTGATGAACAATTAAAATGTACAATGAAAAATTATTGGTTATTTTTAATTTTTTATTATGAGAAAAGTTCGATTAAAATCGAATGTTTATGATAATCAAATTAAGCTGCGATAATTCGGTGTATTTCTCGAAACAGAACATTATTACATGCCCATGCAATTCAAAGGCCACTAAAACGCGTCGGTCTGCTTTTCACTCAATCAAGATGCACCGACCTCGGACACCATAATCTACGTAACACGAGAACCTTATGAGAATTCACGGGAAACCTGGTAATTCCGAACACAGGCCACGTTTGATGGTACTCTGCATTTAAATTCTAAACGGATATCGAGATAACGTTAGAACGTTATTGTCCTAACTACTATATCTTCTCCTCATGAGAATATATATGTATAACATAGGTTTCTTGTGTTTGTATTATCAATTAAACAACGATCATAATAATTAATTTATTTTGTCTATGGGTGATATCAATTTAAGCACTAATATTATTATTATAAATTTCTTCACGAGAACAATGTATTTATTATATTTGTATAATAATAATTCAAAACGAATACATTAAAGGAATAGAAGTTTATAAATTACTTTACGCAAATAAAGCGAATCATTGAAAATCCGTGCAGTTGTCCTTAATCGAAAAAACAATTTATGATTTCACTCTTGAAATATAAAAAAAGAGAGAAAGAAAAAGGGAAAGGGAGAAAGAGAAAGAAAGAAAGAAAAAGATGGAAAGAAAGAGAGAGAGAGAGAGAGAGAGAGAGAGAGAGATCTTAATCGACGAGAGTCGACTACCCATACGATATCCTTAATTACACATAAAGGAAATCGAGTAAACATGAGAGGAGTGTCGAAACGAGTACGAAAAATTGCAAAGGTAGTTTGGAGCGTCATATCCGCGTCACGTCTCGTTCCATTCTCAATTCGTGTTACCAATCGATCTGGAAAGGCCTTTCGAGTACCAACATCATCTGCACTAAAAATTTGCACCAACAAGATCGAGTTCGTATCATTGATATCCTCTTTTATTCATGAATGCATTTGTACTTTTGACGGGAAATATAATCAGCGAAGATAAACGAGGGATACTTGAGTGTTAACCGATACGGAATAGATATATATATATATATATATATATATATATATATATATATATTATGTAATGTGCATATATTTTTTATAGATGAATATATCTGGTACATATGTTAAATATTTTTTTCTCTTTTTTATAAATTTATATGACAGATCTAAATAAGATTTAAATATATATATATATATTTTTTTTCTTAATTTATATAATTTATATAAAGTTTCATGAAATTGATTATGATAAGTGGAATTTTTGTTTATTTTGAAATCTTAAAATATAAGTCACTTTTTATAAGATAACAATTTTATAAAATTCACTTTTTTCTTTTAAATATAAATTGTATAATTTATAATTATTTTATTTGTGTAATTTTGAAGTATTGAAAAATTACTGTGATTGTAAGATATATATGTAACATGCATGTGTACATTCTCGTTTTATTATGCTTCTACATAATATATGTAAAAATAAAACATATTATTATAATTTATTAACTCGAGTCATTTTTTAGGAAGTGGCGATGAGACTTGTCGTCATTGATCACCGTCGAGAGTAAGTCTTATACATATTTTTTTTTTTTTTTTTTTTTTAAAGAAATTCAACGTTTATTACTATGGAATCGAATAATCGATGTATTTAATCATTTTCACTCGAAATTCTCCATTTTTCTTTTTTTCCCATTTCTCACTCTCTCTCTCTCTCTCTCTTCCTCTTTGATCATTGCAAAACGAGTAAATATTATTCTCATTCTTGTAATTTCCTACAATTCGATGAATTTATAGCACTGCTTTAGACTTCCTATGAACTTGCCTTCAACTTCGTTCTATGAATATGCAGCTCCGTCTATTCATTGAAATTAAATCGCTTTGATCGATTTTTTATAGTTACCAATTTTTGGTTTTTTTTTTTTTTCAAATAATTTTCAAAGAGACAATCCTTTTCTTCATTTATTGAATTCGATAAAATGATCGAATTGAATAGACGATTTAATAATTAGCAAGATAAAAATCATTCAAGTTTACATTCAATCCTAATTATTATCATATCGAGACAAAAAGATTTTAATTTATCAAAAAGAAGATTAGAAAATTGTAGGGTATCAACTTATTTGAATATACATTTCCGAACGATTAGTTAAACCAGGTCAAACGATAACGTACCTGATGAGAATAGGAGTCCCCACCGATCTCTAACTACAATGCTTGAACGCAAACAATCTCTACGCTCGTTGCATACATTAGACGATAATTGTTGCGATAAAATTAAAAAAAAAAAAGAAAAAAAAAAGAAAACAAACAGAAAGAAATCAAACAGAAAAAATTTATTGATTTAAATACCTGTAACAATGGATCTTAAACGAATGTTCTTTATTTTATAATATAATTTGTTAAAAGGAAAACAAATAATAACTAACTACGTAAAAATGAAATATTTACTGAACTGAATTCATAAATAAGTGCCGTCATAAATAAAAAGTTTATTATCAATAAGAAAACAACACTTATTTATGTATCAACCCAATAGTTCTGCAAACTAGTAAGAATTCTAATTACAAAATATAATATTTATTGGATTGTTTTATAGATAATTGTCGTTATAAATGAACATTACAATAAAACAGGATTTATTTATTAATCGACCTAATTAACAATACAAACTATAAGAATTTTAATTATATAAAAATAATATTTAATAAAATTGATTCATAAGCAACTGTCATTTTATTGTAATAAGCTAATAACGACGCTTATTTATGAATTGAACTATATATATATAGTTCAAATATACACATACACGTACACACTATATACATGACATTTACACAGTATAACAATGTGATAATTAAAAAAAAAAGGTTTTATTATGAACTCACCTTGCTTTTTCTCGCTTCTTTTTGATACAGACCGAAAGAACGTCGAAAGTCTCCGTTTCGACGAAACGCGCGGGAATCTTAAAAAATCCTTTGACGGTGCCAAGTAACAAGACCGAGCTTCTCGTTTTCACTGTGCTAGTTGATCGTCCGTTGATTTATTATTACCTGCTCTCTCTCTCTCTCTCTCTCTCTCTCTCCTTCTCTTTCTCTCTCTCTCTCTCTCTCTCTCTCTATCTCTCTCTTCTTTTTCTTTCCGTTTATCTTTTTTTTCTCGGTTGTTCAGGAAAAAAAAAAAAGATAAAGCAATGTATCAGTAACACGCGCGAGGTTTAGAAAAATCTCATGGCAAAAGCACTCGAGAGCACTCGAGAGTAGTGAATCAGAAGCGTGCGCGGCCAGACTGACTGACTGACTGACTTCTATACCTCGTTCGTCCTCCTCTACTCTTTATCCTCCTCTCCCTCGCACTCACTCGTAGCCTCTTTCCTTTTCTTTTACTCGTTCTCGGCCTTCCTCGTTGTCGTCGTCATCGTCGTCGTCGTCGTCCGTCGTTGTCGTCGTCGTCGTCGTCGTCGTCGTCGTCGTCGTCGTCGTCGTCGTCGTCGTCGTCGTCGTAGACGTCGTCTTCCTCGTTGCGTTCCATTCACAGAAGAGAGTTCGTTTCCTTTCCTTTCGTAGGACCGTCCTCGAAGCGCATGAGCACGTCATCGTGATCTGGAGAAAGGGAGAAAGAAAGATGGAAAAAAAAAGAAAAGAAAAGGGAAGAGAAAAATGTTCATTATTTTCTTTTTTTTTTCTTTTTTTTTTTCTTTTTTCCTTAAAAATAATTTTCTTATTACGATTTTAAAACTTTTTCAATACCATAAAACACTCGTTAGAGTTATTCTTTCTTTTTTCATCCTTTTTTACTTGGGGATATCATTATTCACGATTTTCAAAAATTTTAATGTATAACGCTAAGTTTCTTTATACTTTCTTTATATTTTCTTTATTTTTTTTTTTGTTTATTTAATAGACTAGTTTTAAGAATATTTTATTGTAGTTCGATTTATAATAGATAAACTTATAGAAAGATAAATGGAAGGAAAAAAAAAGAGAAGAAAATGTTGAAATTGTTCGCAAATTTCGTTATTATGATTTTTAAACATTTTAATTTGAAAAACTTGTTTCTCTATTTTTATTTATTTATTTGGTGGACTGTACCTCTACGAATATTAGGATAATTTGATTTAAATTGTGATTTCTAATCGAAAGACGTAAAGAAAGGAGAGAAGAAAGAGATGCTTTTTTGCTGTGATTTCGTTATGATGATTTTAGAATGATTTTAAATGAATTTTAACACAAATCACCTGTATTGTTAGTATTTTATTTATTCATTTCCTATATCGCACCGAATCTTTGTTATAGTTTAATTAATATCGAGATTTATAATTACTTGATCTTAATCAATTATCACTAATCTTACTTGTATATGATTTTAATCCGAATAAAATAGGTATATATTATTATTAATATAAAATCTTTAATCTATGTGTTTGTCATTTTCCAGAGACTTTTAATATTTCTTTCCATTCCAGATGAAATTTTATGTAATTGCTCTTTATTATCCAACTGAAAGTTTAGGCTAATTAACTTGCGGAAATATTAGTTATAAAAAAGGTTAAAAGGTTTTAAACGAATTAAAGAGAGAGAAAGAGGAGGGAGGTAGGGAGAGAAGGTCGGTATACAACCAATGCGAAATATGAAACAAGACAGAGAGGAGGAAACTGTAAAGTTGATTATATTAGAATTGCATTGATTAAGTGATATGTGATTTGTGATCTGTGTTCTATGTTCTGTATTCTATGTTTTGTGATCTGTATATAAAAATGGCGCTATGATAGCGTGTTTTCTATGGATATGCTCGATTGGTTTAGAAATCCTGTCGTAGACAAAAATTTTATTTCGTAAATTTCAATGATTCTTGTTCATTTGATGCATGGGTAATATCTTCGATATACTTTTGCACTTTCTTAAACGATCAACGACAGAGTCTAATTTGCGAAAAAGTTTTTATTTTATACTTTTTACACTTCGAATCATAAAAATTCAACATATGATTTGAAGTAATGCACAAGCGTAATATATTATTTCGAAAAAAAGAAGTATAAAAATGTTTTTTTTTAAATATTTTCCGTCATATTTGACGGAAAGAATGTATTATAGAGATACAATTATACAATATAGAGGCTTGAAAGGGAAAAACGAAACGATAGAGTCAAAATTAAAGCTGAGAAATTTATCATTAAACTTTTGTCTTGCTCGACGTTTATTCTGTTGATGATCTGACTTCGACTGACTCGCTAAATAAAATAAAAGGAACAAAGTAAAGTAGAAACCAAAATATCAAAGTCACATCGTTTATTGACAACTTATGATAAATATTTGTTTAAATATTTTCCAATACTAATCGAAAAATTATACAAACGATTGAATATTAAATAAAATATAAGAATATAAATTTTTTTTATATATTTGATATAAATGTAATATAAAATATAAAAATTGAATTTTTTTTTATTTGCAAAATATATAAATGTAATATAAAATATAATTATATAAATTTCTTATCTATACACACACACATATATATATATATATCATAATATGTAATAATCATAATAGAATAAGCAACTTCAAAGATTTATTTTGATTAAATTGCATGGAATACAAAAATGAAATTTATTGGACAATGATCAGTAACACATCAAATTTTTATGGATGTCTATAAATGTTCAATGTGGCTTTTGTCAGTTATGCGATACACATCCCATCGTAATTCAAGTTTTTGTTACTTTTCCCAAGAACTCCTCATCCCAAAAAACAAGGGCGTTTCTTATTCTCTCTTTTAGCTGCTGCGCATTATGCAGAATAAATGGCACATACATTTTGTTTTTTACAAAGCTCCAAATGCAGAAGTCCAATGGATAAAGATTTCAGTGGTCAGACAATGTGTTTGTCACGGTCAATTTATCATTGTGGTTGTAGGCATTCATAAAAACTTAAAATATTACTGATCAGCAAACTTCACTGTTGTATTCTATATAATTAAAACAAAATTTATTTTGTAATTGTTTACTCTATTATGATATAAGTATAATATACATATCACGTATAAATATACATATACATATAATTATATATAATAAATATAATAAATATAATAAATATAAACTTCTTATATTGTTTGAAATTAAATTTAAAAAGTTGTTCATTCATTCACGATATTTCCTACCAAGATTATTTCGTTAATATTCTTTTTCCAAATCATAATTTCTCCTTCCCAAGAATGGTACGATCTTCTATTTCAACACTTTTAACGTTTGTATACTCCTTTCATGCAATTTTCCACTGTTTTGGTTTTCTACTTTCTCCAAGTTGTTAGATACATTATAGAAAGAAAAGTTTTTTCTCGATGCTACGAAGTCGTTGCTGCCGAAGAAAGGGTTTTTTTTTTTTTTCTTACTTCGTAATAAACGCGGCTTTTCTTATAAACTTTTCTTTTTTTTCGTTTTTCTGTTTGTTCTAGTGCGTTCTTTTCTGTATACAGCGATATTTTTCTGAACTTTTTCCTCGGTATCGTTTATAAATAAACTAATTACGTGTTTTATAAAAGTTTAAAAAATATTTTGTAATGTTTCGAGCAATCTGACCTTTTAACAAATTTTTCTTTGAATAAAACAACAACAACAATGATAATAATAATAATAATAATAATAATAATAATAATAATAATAATAATAATAATAATAATAATAATAATAATGAATAAAAAAGATTTAAAATGATAAAAATAATCATAACTGGAAGACGTTAATTAGAAAGTCGATAAAAATGTTAATAAATAACTATTATCATTATTGTTATCTTTTCTTTCTTCTTGAAAATAAAGAAAAAAGACTTATGCGTATTTGTAATTACTTGAAAATAACACGAACATTATCGTTAATTTCTTGCATATTACGCAAAAGAGTAAAAATACCTCTCTTTTCCTCTCTCCCTCTCTCTCTCTTTCGCTCTTATCTTTTATTAGATAGAAGTACTTTGGAACGAATGCAATATTGCAAGAAGAAAACTGCGTTCATTTATATGAAACGAGGGAGGAGAATAAAGGCATCCGTCGAGAACCCTCCCAGCCCATGATATGACCTTCAAAAGCATACAATACTACTTAAACTGCTTCACGTATATTCGAAACAGAGTCTACAAAAAGTTTTCAAAATACGTGCTATTATACTCCTATCTTTTTATTCAGAGAAACACGAATGTCGAGTAAAGCAAAAAATTATCTGGTGTTACGTGACTCAAGTCTTTCATTTCGCCGATGTCCAACGTCCTCTTGTATGGACCAATGTGCGAGTATCAAAATGTCATAGCTAACTAGCATTTTCCCTTGCATAAACCACTATTTACGTATATTATAAATAAAAACATATCAAAGAAAATATGATCTCATATATTTAAAAATAAATATCATTTTATTAAATTTTTCTATAAGCTTTATCATTAAAAATTTAATATGTATATCTTCTAAGTTTATTTATTTTTATATTATGAAATATAAGACATTACGAGATTATTGATAATCTTTAAAACTATAAATAAATAAAAGTAAAATCATAAAGTAAATCAATATATGCTCGTACGCGCGCGTATGTTATTTATATATATTCGTAGATTATGAAAAATATAAACATAAAACATTTCGTTTCACTTTTTACATCAATCAATCAAAATGATTTATTCAAATCCTACAAAATTTCCAATTGAAATTGAATAACTTTTTTTACTTAAAAGTTAAAACGATGGTAAGCGTAGATATATGTGCGGATACACTTACGGAAAATAACTCTTCGTATCAGTTCTTTGCAGAAAAGGGAGAACTCCTTCTCTCTCTCCCTCTCTCTCTCTCTCTCTCTCTCTTCCTCTTACTTTGAAAAATGGTAAATTAATGTGTTCACTTTGCCTTCCCTTCACGAAAATTTCTCATGTATGTTGTCGGGCTTTTTTCACGTGGAAAACTTGATAAGTTTTATTTTAACTTAAGTGATAGATTAAATAGACTTAAAAGTTTTAAAATTAACGAATCTTTTTCTTCTAAGAATTATTTTTATTATTTCTCTTTCTTTTGGTTTTTCTGAGTAATCAAATTGATATAATTCCCGTTACGCAAGTATGAAAAATGTGTCACACGTTTAACTTGCTTACGTGATAGCAACTTCCACTTACGGATAGGAAGGTCGAAAAACCACAACCACCGGCAGATTGTAATTAGCCTTTTAATCGAATTGCCCAGGCAAAATCGTGAAATGCGACCAGTGAATTCGTCGTTTTCGCACGTTTTTGTTCTCGTCATGAACTCGTTGTCTCGAAATGGAAAGGAGCGACATTGCGAATAAGTAAAGTTACGCGTTGTACAGTTAAATTATATCAATATTGCAATGAACCGATTATTGTCAAACATCTCATGATAAAGTGACATTTATTAAATAATAATTTTTGTTTAAGTATGTTTTTCACATTTACAAAAATGTTTGTTTAAGAAATTTAATAAATTATTAACAAGTTTCAAAAATTCTAAATATAAGATAAATCGTAGTGTTATAATTTCTCATAATTATATAATTAAGAATAACTAATAAATTTATCACAGTTTTATAATTAATCGCAGTTATATAATTATTGTTAATTAGAATGATTACCAAAGGCCGTAGCAACTATAAACGATAAAAGGAATATATATATGTATATACATATATATCTACTTATACACACATATATATATATATATAATAATATGAACTACGTTCATTGAACACATATAATGACATGCATAAGTATACGTAAATAGTTAATGTATAAATTTTTTATAAATTTTTAATTTTTAAATATGAAGAAAATTAATTTCTAAACGAATCCGATTCTAATTTATTTTAATTATGACTGTAGTTTCCTACTCTCTCCATTCTTTCTTATTTAAAAGAAAAATCGTTTAACGTTTATGAAACTCCTGAAAGATGCGTAGCTTTACGAATACTTGCAGTTGGAGTATAATGAACGATCATAAAGTCAGAGAAATGAGACTGCAATGAAAAAGAGACAGAAAGTAAGAGGAAAGGAGAAAAAGAGAAGAGATACAATTGGAGTTCTCGCTTCTCTTCAATCCTGTTGTACGAAATTATTTCAATAACTTGAAGAGATCATACCGTATTACAGCTCGTCAAGAACGATGTTAAAAATTCCGTTTTACTTTAGCCGCCTCAGAACAAAGATAATTGCAATTATTTGCTCGCGTTCCATCAATTAACATGTACATTTACCACTATCCTCGAAAGTGAAATTAATTTTTTTCATTATTTTGCATGATTTCATATCGAACGCTTTGATTAACTATTCACCAATTTGTTTTCGATTTGTGTAAATTGATTTTCCACTTAATTTAAACAATTAGAGACGTTTGTCTTAAAGCTACATAACGAAATAGAAATAATTTAAGAATTAAAGATTGATTTTAATTTGACGTAATTTTATATTGAATGTTCTGATTAACTTTCGTTAATTTAATTTTTTTTTTTTCTTTTTTCTTTAATACAAATCCATCTTTTACGTTCTTCAAATGATTAGAGACGTTAGTCTCAAAGTTGCATTGAGAAATTGAAATAAAAAGATGGATTAAGATTTGATTTTAATTTGATATAATTAGAGTTGAGTGAATAACAATTTTACATTCAATGTTCTGATTAACTTTCACCAATTTGCTTTATCTATGTATATATATATTATGATTTAAATGATAAGAAATATATTAGAAATAAATATAATAAAAGAAAAGAAATTGATTTCTATAATTTCACATTTATGATTTGCCTTTTTTTTTAAATAAATATAGATCATTTGCAACTTAAAAAATTATATTCAAAAGAAGTCTCCATCGATGATATTCCACCCATCGTTCTATTGATTTTACAGTCGAGCAGGATGAAAATACCGAAAATGTCGTTTCCTTTCTCATTGATGTCATAAAACTGCAGCGTCCGAGATGCCATCCACCCCATCGAATATTATCTCTGTGACCCAGTTTTCCAGACGGTTAATTACAGCTTTTTTCTCGCTTCACGGACGATTCTTTGATTCGTGATTCGAGATAACTTCGAAGAAGACTATTAAAACATTCGTTTGTCGTCGATAAAAAACACGAGAGTGAAAGGAAATAAAATCCGTGGAATTTATAGAATTTGATGAAAACAGATTGTCATTTTCAAATAAGATTGCAATTCGTTTCACTCAAAAACAATTGTCTTGGTAATAAATCAAGGTTTTCTTTTTTTGTTGTGATCACGAGTTCGTTGATCTCAACGATGAATTAGATGAATGATTTTCGTCAAATAAAATTTAATAGAAAATTAAATTAGAATTAGTTTCGAACGTATTGATAATCAATATTTATTTAATTTTTGAAAAGTTCGATAGCATGCTTTTATTTTTTTTATATCTTACTTGCTTGACAGTTTTATAGAGTTTATAGTTCTAAAGTAATTATCATTTGATTATCAAGAGATTTTGTGTTTAATTCGATTAAAAGCTGAGGTTTCTGTTTGGAAATTTATTTAATTATATCATTCACTTCAATTGATTTACTAGTCATTTCAAGTTTAATTAATTATCATTTTAGTAATCGATATTTCTCTTAAATTGTAATAATGATTTATGATTGTATAAATACATATATACTTAATCTTGATAATAATAAATGTAATTTCTTAAAAAATAAACATCTTTTATGTTTTATATTCAAGTTTTATTTTTATTATTAAATCGTTTAATTTTCTTGAGTCTCCGGGAAAAAGTAAGGTTGTTGAAATATTTTTTATGATCGTGACGCACGGCGAAATATCGTACGGTCTAGCTCCATGTTATTTCTCGAATGAGTCAACCATGGGCGTGAGATAACGACATGATTTTTGTAATAATCCTGCTCTGATTCTGTCCTCCCTTTTTTACTAGTTCGGTGTGACAGCTGCTCGTGAAAAAAAAAAAAATTACTTGACATTCCGGTAGAAACATTTACTTTATGATGTCTGTACCTAACGAACGATCAAACGTTTAGTTTGACTACAAAATAAACTTATGTGACATCTTTTAATAAAATTTTTTGTCAAAATCTACGAAAAACTTTTCAAAATATTTCTCTTTAAACATTTTATATTGTAATTGAAACAAATAAAACATTTGATTAATTACTTTTATATAAATAAAATACATATAAATTTTCTTCGTATTTGTATATAATTTTTATGAAAATTTAATTAATTTGAAATTAGATAATAAGACAAACATTTTAAAATAAGAAAAAATGAATTTATATAAATGGAATGATCCTTTTAGTGCGTATGAAAGCTAGTATGTATGAAAATTTTCACATAGTAGGTGAAACTTAACAAAGTTATTGATTTCGTTAAAGTTGGAAGATATCTCCGAAGGTAGTCGAGCGACACCTGTTGCTTTACTAGAGCTCGATCGCACGGAATTTTTCTAGTCAAATATACATGTAGCACTTTTCTAACGACTAAAATGGTATCAATCTCGTTCGTATTGCTTTCCTATCTTTTAAACTTTCTAATCCTGTTTTCTATTTCTTTTTTCATTATTCTATGAGATAATCGATACGTATTTTACTTTCTTCTATATTAACATCAACGACTTTGATTTATGCCAAATATTCGCAAATGAGAAATTTTTTTTTTTTAATGGAAAAACCCATGGATGTTTTTGCTTACATTTAAATGCATATAAAGAAAAAAAAAATAATGATAATCGCGTTTAATTAATATTTAACATCAATATCATTAATACTAATCACGAAATTAATAATTATAGATATATTATTATTATTATTATTATTATTATTGTTATTATTATTATCATTATAGAAAGTTTTTCAAGTTCTTAAACTGAGAGACAAATCTCTCCATCCTTGCGTTCACGGTTTAAATGAGACGTTCGTAAGAAATTACGGAACGAGCTCTTTCTTCGCACGTACTCAAAAAGTTATTTAATAAAGACTTACGAACGATGTCAAAGTTCTATACTGTCTCTTCTTCGAACTTCGAAGGCTTGTTCAGAACGAAGGCTTTTCCGAACGAGACGTGTAAAGAAGATTAACTTTGGAGAGACAGTTATTTACATAAATTATCTCGTGCAAAGAATAAGTGGATAAAATGTTTGATCATCTACAACGTTGAAAATAATTACTTGTAACATTACCTATAATAATAATATTATTTAATATAAAAACTTTTTTAGTTCTATCGAATAACTTAAGTTAAAAAATTGAAATAACAATTATTTTCGATCAATTTAAACAATTATTTATATGTTACATATTTGCCAAAGGCAGGAGGGAATAATGCGTAAAAGAATATATCGTTTTTCAATATTTCTTTAATTAATTTTGAAATATCAAAAGGATCAACATCATATACAACAATGATTATTAAAATCAATTCGTTATCAAGAAACGCAGATACTTATTCGACGAATTATAAATTAAATGACCCGTAAACTGCATTTATCGAAATCTTGAAGTTCCTCAAATTAACATAAAAGAGGATGGAACGTGATTCGACGTAATATCGTCGTGGTAAGGTCTTTTAAAGTGAGAGACGGTGTAATTACGGGTTTGAGCGTTTGAATGTCACCCTGCGAGGAAATTTGTGTCACATAATGGACACGTTAATGAGGGAGATCGATCGTGATTACTCTTTAACCCTGTAATAGAGAAGGAAATGCAGAGTGAAGGAGATAAACGAATAGATCATTGTAAAGAGAAAGAGAGACAAAGAGAAACCGACAGATAAATAGAGAGAGAGAGAGAGAGAGAGAGAGAGAGAGAGAGAGAGAGAAAGAGGGAGAGAAAAACAGATAGGCAAATAAGCAAAGAGATAGAGAGAGAAAGAGAGAGAAAAAGAGAGAGATTAACAAACTGTTTTAAAAAGAAAAGGAGACTAAAAGAAATAGATAAACAGAGAAAGAAGGAGAGAGGGGGGAAAGTAAATGAACAAAAGAAAGAAAACACAAAATGAATGAAATAAAGATAGAGAGATGGAAGGAAGGAAAAAACAAGTAACTAGGAAATTGAATGACTGTAAAGTGCAATACGTTAAAAGTTATTTAAAGAGATTGATAATTTTAGATATCTCAGGAACGTTTCCTTATTTCAATATCCTTAGGTAATAATCATGCGCATGATTTTTAGAAAGGATTCCAAGTACTCGACCG
Organism: Vespa velutina; assembly: GCF_912470025.1. Classification (NCBI taxonomy): domain Eukaryota; kingdom Metazoa; phylum Arthropoda; class Insecta; order Hymenoptera; family Vespidae; genus Vespa; species Vespa velutina. The sequence goes on along the minus strand of NC_062188.1, from coordinate 13,995,737 downwards.
ATTCTCCAAGGATTAAACCTTCCGAGTTTGGTGTCTTTCATTGATTTGTAACTACCGACCATAGGTAATCGATGCAACAGTTCTCTTTTCTTTGTTTGTTAGGAATCCTTTTATCTATTCCTTTTTTCTTGCTTTTTTCTTTTCTTTTCTTTTTTCTTTTCTTTTTTTCTTCCTCTTTTTTTTTCTTTTCCTTAATTTTATAAAATGTCAATTATTAATCATTTAAAATATTTGATTTTACAATATGACTTGATTTTATTCCTCATTACTAAATGATTAATTTCATTGAATAGTTCAATCCAATGTTCGTCCGTTCATTCGAAGAAAGCCTTTGAATGTTTTCGCTCATAACGAGATTAAGAAAAGAATAATCCAGGGCTTAAGCTCGAAGTTAGAGAAGCAATCTCGCAAATTAAAGCTCTATTTTTCTTTCCTTTTTCTTTTTTTTTTTTTTTTTTCTCTCTCTCACGAACAATACTCGTAAATGAAATAGCCGTGGACTCAAAAAGTGGACAATATCGAAGATTCTCATTGTCCCTAAAATAATTATGTTTACCTTGGGTTTCTTTTATCTTTGTCGTTTACGAAAATATAAGGGAAGGAAAAAGAAAAAAATAAAGGGAAGAAAAGACGGTAAATTCTTAATAGAGAAACGTTTATAGAATTAAAGAAAGATGGCGCCACTATCTAGGTTTTCATCTAGCCACCTCGTGCATTCTTCCTTTCCTATCCATGCGAAAGAAGATTGAATAGCAGAAGGAAGATTAAAGTCGTTCGAAACAATTTCTTCGAGAATATTACAATTTTTTTTGATGGATAACGAAAGATTACGAAGTTAATGAAAGTACTAACGATTCGAAAGGTTCCTTTAATTTTTTTTATTAACTATTTACTTTGTGAAAGTTTAATTAGAATTAATAATAGAAATTCAATCGGTACATACAAGTTAATAAAATCTCTCATTATTGAGAGACTCGAAATAAAAGTTATTAATACTACTTATCTATTAAATAATAAATATATGTGTTGTATAATATAAATGTAATATATATGATATGATGTATATTATACATATAATGCCACATTTGAACATCGCATATATAATAGAAAAAAAAATATATATATTAGGTGGACCGGAAAGTAATGTCGCTTTCTTAAATTAAATTCAAACGAATAAATTTTTAACAAGTTTTTATTTTTAATCACAATCATATATCGACATGCGCAGAAACGACATTACTTTCCGGTCCATCTAATATACAGTATATAGTATATAGTAGTAGTGTATATATAGTATAAACAAAATATACATATATATTTTTATATATACTGTAATTTATGATAATTTTTTCATTATTAAATGGAGATTTAATATGGATATCGAATAAGTCAATTTAAAATATCCTTCCCCTAGTTTCTCAATTAAAAGCTCATTTTATTAACTTTCAAGTACGCTCATATTACATCGTTAAAATTGATATCGACAGGAAATGGAAAAAGAGAAGGAATTATATAAAACGTGAAATAATTGAGGTGTCACTTTTTTTTTTTTTTTTTTTTTTTTTTTTTTTTTTTTTTTAAGATACGCTATGAAAATATACCGTGCAATTTCGCGACTACGTAGGCAACCAATTCAAACGGATGAAATGCTTTTCTTCGAACGAGTTTAGACCCTCAGAACGTGTCGTGTAGCTTGGGAAAGAACGACGGACGAACTCCTCACAGCATCCAAGCGTGAAATAGGTACGAACTGTTCCAGAGTTTCTACGTGATACCTAGATAAACTTTAAAAGCGTCGCACACTATGAATTTATTTCTCTTTGGTGGTCCTTTAAGAACATTCCTTATCTTCGTCCTCGTCCTTGTCGTCATTGTTATGCTTTCTTTTCCATTCTTTCTTTTGCAAGTGCATCGAATTTATTCGAACCATAATATCGACTGTAAATAAGAACGTGATCGAAGAGAATCGAGATAAAGCTGGAAAAATTTACGTCAACCTCAATTTATCTCGGCTTTCTTTTGACAATGAATTATTCTTTTTTTTTTTTTTTCTATGAACGTTCCATATATATAAGGAAAGAACCAATTATCCGTTTGACTCGTTTGTGACAACAACGTAATCGCCTTGCATTTTCAATCTGATATCGGTTAAATATTCTTTGAATTAATAATTACAATTTTTGCGAGAAGGTCAAAACTTCTTGAATAAAAATATAAATATGAAATAAAAAAATGAACAGGATTCTATATCAATTTTTCGATGCTCTCTCTTTTTATTTCTCTCTCTCTCTCTCTCTCTCTCTCTCTCTCTCTCTCATTTACTTTTGCAAAAATGTCGGGAAAAGAGTACAAATGGACGAATATTATTGGGTACATCATTTTTATCATTACTTTAAATCATTTTAATAATACATTTGATTCCTCTTTTTGTTACCCTACTTTTTTTTATAGCATGAAACGACCAATTTGAAAATAATTCGAAAATCGATAAACACCGACGATAAAATCGCGCTTTTTCGTAAAAAAATGTTCGACTTTTTTACGTCTCACTTAGTACACATACATATACATATCTATATACCAGACAAGTATTCGCGTTTGCATGCGTTGGCCAGACTCTAATTAATTGCTCGATGGAACACGATCGTAGAGAATTAGCATCGCTGGTACGAGAATCGTTAATTAATTATGCATACCTTCTTCTCGTGCCCTTTCCTATCCACTTCGTGTACCCGATCATCGTCGAATTACTACGAAAGAATCGAGAGGATGTATATGTATACGTGCACATATACATGAACTTTTATTAGTATTACATAATTGCGAAGTACGATCGACTATTCGACCTATCGATTATTCATTTTCTTTTTTTTTATCTAGTTCTTTTTTCTTCTTTTTTTTTTGTAATCTGATGAGAAAAAGTTAGACTTCTACATTTCTGATATTTTTATTTCCCTTTATTACCTTTACCTTTTACTATGAGTTGCTTTAGTAATATTAACTATCCGTTAGATATTAGCTGGTTTTTTCTTTTTTTTTTTTTTTTTTCTTTTTATATAGTTCAATATATTACAATACGAAAGATAATTTTTTATGAATTTGTTTCCTTTTTACAAAACTAAAATACAAATGTTATATCCTTCAGCGACATTTATTTTATATATATATATATATTTTTTTTTTTTTCTCTTCTCCGTTATGTCCATTCTTCTTTTAAAATTTGTACGCCAAAATGGAACTCGAGCATCGGATTATTTGACGATCCATTTATTCTTTCCTTTATATCCCCTTTTTTCTCTTTCTTTCTCTTTTCTTTCTTTCTTAGGACGGGTTAAAAGGGTAACGTAAAAAATGGAGATTCTGTTGATGGAGTACGTAAACAAGAGATAGGTAGGAAATGGAACGCGAAGTACCGGGAGGTCTTACTCTTTTTCTTTAATGCATAAGATCTCAAATAGAAAGTGAGAGAGAGAGAGAGAGAGAGAGAGAGAGAGAGAGAGAGAGAAAGAGAAAGAAATGAAACGAAATGAAATGAATTACGCCAATCGTTTGTACAAATTTCCATAGAAATAATACAACATTCGTTAACGAGTTTTACCGAAATTGAGTGGCAATATAAGATTCTACTTCTCGCTCATGAAAAATTTGTTAAAAACGAGATAGGAACATAAAAGGAAAAGAAAATCTACATACAAAGGAAAAAAAAAAGAAAATATCTCTCATAGAAACATATACAATGCGTTTGCTAATGGTTCTTCCGTAGTATAAAACTACAACAGAAAATTATTCTTAACACGTTCGAACAACGCGAGCAAGTACATTCTGCTTTTATATACGTATGTACGTATTAATATACCGGGTGTTCCACGTCCCTCAATAAATCTCTCTTTATCGTTCTCTCTTGTAATCAATTTTTTTTTTTTTTTTTCTTTAGTAGACCAATTACGAATTTTAATTGAATCACTTAATATCGAACTAATTCTTTTCTTCATTTCTCGTTTCGTAATATTCAACAAATTTTTACACTCATTTACCTCACTTCTTTTTCTTTCTCGCGGTTAATTACGATCTCTCGTATCGGAGGCACGAGAAACAATTTCACACGACGTATTATAACAAAAGGAAGACGGTAATGACTGTCTCTTTTTCTCTCTTTCTTTTTCTTTCTCTTTCTCTCTCTCTCTCTCTCTCTCTCTCTCTCCCTCTCTCTCTTTCTTAAAGATCGACTTTCACGTTCGTTACAGCATCCGTTCGGGGATGTTGGGAGTTTATTAGCACTCGATTTCCGAAAAAGGAAGTTCTCAAAGAACGAGAGATAGAAAGAGATAGAGAGAAATACAGAGAGAGAGAAAGAGAGAGAGAAAAAGAAAGAGAGTAGATTCAAGGGTCTCGAAATCTTTAGGATTTCTCGTTTCGAATGTGAGTCGCATCGCGAATCGATCGAAAGTCGTGTATATTTCGAGGACGATCTCACCAATAGTGTGGTATGTTATATGCCTCTTTCGCATTCCATGACCCTTCTCCTTCCTTTCCTTCTTATTTTACTCGTCGTCAGTCTCGTCCGGTCTGGTGTCGTGAATTTCCGTGAAACGTGCGCGAATTTATTGCAAGTCTGTAGTTACGAATCAGCCAACGCCCGTTATATAGCCTTTTATACCATTCGGTACGCCATTCTATCGGTCTTTCCGCTTCCGTCTATCGTCTACATCCTTCTCAGCGTTTCTCCGTCTTTTCTAGATTAATCACACCAAGAATACGTGTCTGCGGTGTATACTGAGATACGATCGATTCTATCCCCATTTGCTTTCCTATTGAACACTTTTTTTTATGTTCTTTCTTTATTTCTTCCAGCCCATTGTTTGTTTGTTTTATCGTACATTTACATTTTGTAAACTTTTCATTTTTATTAACGGGACCATTTCATTCCATGGAACTTACACTTTTTATTTCAAAAACAATGATTTATAGGAAAATTGACTCTTTTAAATCCTCAATATTTATTTCAGAATTAATTTATTTTAATTGAGAAATGATTAATTTTTGTAACATTTTCTATATTTATTATAATTTATTATATGATTTATTTTATATTTCAAAATTATTTTCAATCAAATTAATTTATAAAATTTTCATCAAGTTGAATCATTAAAAATTCTTCAGTTAATTAAGCTCTTTCGATAAAAAGACCGTAGATATCTATTTTTATTTTAACGAGCATAGATATCTGATTATATCATCTACATAAAATTGTAGGTATCTTCAGTTATATTATCATTGCTTATTAATACTTAACCATATATAAATATTACAAATTTAGATTCACGAGATTAATATGTCAAATATTGTCTATATAGACACTTTGTGTAAAAGCATTTATCTTTCATTAAGATATCAAGATTTGTATATATATATAGTACATAAAGGTATATTTTAATCGTAGTGCAGTGCTTTCGTGGCTAATGTATTAGCGAATTAATTCCAATTATACAACGCCTCTTCGTTTATTGAATTTTCCTAACGCAACAAGAAAGTGAGAGAGAGAGAGAGAGAGACAATTGTACAATTATAGCCACACACACATATACGTTTGATTTATATTTACTATCTCCTGTTATTCGTAGATGTGTGCATGTAGACGTGGGAGTTATTTCATGTTAGCGTGGTTGAAGCTCTAATTACTATTTGAAATGTAACACCTGTCGCGGTTTTTGGAAATGTTCGCAATCGATTTCATCAAAGTTCTATGAAGTCAATTGGAGTTTTGATTCTCTTAATTGTTCAAACACATAAGAGAGATCGTGAACATTACGAAAGTTCATTTAAAATTACATTGAAGCCCAAATTATTTCTGTTCGAAAATATATATGTAAGTTTTAAACGATAATTTTATAAGTTAGTGGAAATGAAGTTATAAAGTTTAATACATTTTCATATTGATTTTAATCTTTGTTATATTCAATATTTGTTATAATTGCTTTTAATATTGACATTTTTTAATCTATAATCAGTTTTATTGAATAAATAAATGACGATCGAAAGAAATATCTGAAAATTAATTAATTTTGGTATTGAAATAATTATTTACGTGGTAAATGTTTGCCATTGACCGGATGAGTCACGTAATAAAATTTATCAGAAGACATTAAAACAATTGAAATTATTCAAAAATATTTGCAATTAAAATCAAATTATTTGTTATATATTCAGTTTTCCTTATCAAAAGAAAAGAAAGTTAACAATGAATTAATTATATGATCAATAGTTCGAAAATATGATTTTGAAGCTTTAGATATTAGTATAAAAATGCATAATGAATTTAATAATATTTTTCGAGTGTTCTTTTTGTTTTTCTCTATCATCTTTGTTATCGAAATTATTTTATCAGTTACACGAATTGTGCGAAAATTTTATGACATTTTAAAACAAAATTTGATATTGACGTAAATTATTCTATAACACTAAAAGCAAATGTTTGAGAGCCTGCAATTATTACGCATTAATAATACAACAGACCATCGACGATCTCGAAAACAAATTAAAATCACTTGTGGTTGTAACTGATGTAAAATTACATAGTTACATATCTATATAATTTATATTAATATGAATAATATGTACAAAGCATACAGAAATATTTCCAATGGTATTTCCGTGTAAAGCTAAATGTTAAATTGCGTATAACAAAAAAATAAAATTCCACTCGAATATGATCATTTACCATCTATGTGAGACGAGAATGAAATGAGAGAAATTAAAAGCCAAGCATTACAAAACATTCATACGTGTGTATATATAATAATTTTATACAGTGTCATTAAAAACAAAAGATCAATGATACAAGGAACTTCATATTAACACGTTAAATATAAATATGTTACAATAATTTCGACGTATTTTCATCGAATGAAAATTCACATTCAAACATTTATTTGCTTTTATAGAAGAGAACAAAAATGAATTTTTCTCACCATTTTTTAACGACGATAAATTTCTATATTTGAAAAGAACGAATTTATGCATTTTTCTTTTATCGTCAAAAAAAAAGAAAAAATGAATTTTTCTTCACTGCTATAGAAAAAAAACCAAAACCAAAAACAAATAAAAAAAAAAAAAAAAAAAAAAAAAAATAAAATAAAATAAAAAGAAAGAAATAAATCATTCGTTATCGAAGTTTCTTTTTCTTTCGTGAGATTTTTATCTACCTAACGTAAATATTCAAACTCATCCTTTCCAACATGACGATTAACTTCCTCAAAACTTTTTCACCTGATCAAATGATCGACAAATCACTCGTGAAGAGGCTTTAACACATCGCCGACCTTTCAACGAATTCAAAAGTGTCAGACCACTCGACGAGACGATAGATCCTCTTTTCATCTCTCTCTCTCTCTCTCTCTTTCTCTCTCTCTCTCTCTCTCTCTCATTCTTTCTCTCATTCTCTCTCTTTTTATCTATATATCTATCTCGACTTTTGTCCTCGCTCTTATTCGAGTTATAAAACACTCGAACGTTTAAGAAGCGAACGTGGCATCTTTTATATCCGAGAGAAAAAGTTCTCCTTCTGTTCGAAGAAGAAGTAGATCGTTCGTTACTTTACATCCTTTAAAAATTTACCAAGTTGAATTATTTCCTTTTCATAAAAATGTCAGATGGTGTTCCACTCATTGAACGATATTAGAAGTTATTATTAAAATCATAAAATTACTTATATAAAAGATAATTAACGAGTTTAATCCTATGTAAAGACACGTTATTATCAAATTATACATTCATATATTGATATTTAAATCTTATTTCATTTTTTTTTATCTAAAATCTTAGTTGTTAGTTAATATTTTTAATTATTAGTAGTTGAAACTATTTAATATATTATATTTATATTAATAAATTATATACTATAGGTTTCAAAATTATTTATTTTGTTTAAACTCTTTAAACATTTTATTTATAAAAGGGTTAAAAAAAGGAGGAATAAAAATTTTGTCTTTTCCCCTTGCCTATGAAAATGCAAAAGAAAAAGAAACAAAAAAATACCTACATACTCGCATTTCGTTATTTATCCGACCAAAGTCAATTTTTCTTTTTCATACGCTCGTCAAATCCCAATTTGAAAGATATTTCTTTCTTGCTTTTATTTCTTTTCTACATATCAAAATGTTATTAAAATGCATAAAAGAAGAGGCCAGTCGTAGTTATATCGACTTTTTCATTTGTGCCCTGCATTTGACAGGCTGTGCCTTTTTTTTTTTATTTATTATTTTTTTTGTAACGACCTGCAAGAATCAATTCGATTTATCGATCCTTTCATGGAAATAAATGCATAAACATTCTTCCTTCTTTTTTATTTTTCTTTTATTCTTCCTTCTCTTTCCGTTCTGAAATAATGGAATTAAACCTATGAAAATACATTATCATCGAAGAAGTTATTCCTTTGATAATATATAAAGCGTAGGTCACGTGAACTTTCGTGAAATATAATAACATTGCTTCACAAGGTGGTTGATTTATATTTCTAAACACAAAAGTGTATCATCGATTCGATATTCATAATAAAATGATACGAAAGTATATATTTTCTTTATAAACAATTTCTTTTCGCGTTATTTTAGTTGTTCTTTATTTTATCGATTAAAAAAAAATATCTCTATGTTTATAAAATAGGCAAATTTTATGAATTAATTCTCTTTTCTTTAATGCTCGTTATATATTAAATTACGTGTACATAAAAACGTATACATTAAATTATAGATAGAAAATCGTTATATCTTGTTTATGTCTAATAGCTTTTTTATAAGATTTTTTTCTAAAGCAAACATATGGAAAAATTTCTCTACCTTGTTTTTTTCTTTTTGTTGTAATCGATTAATAACATTTTTAATATGATATATATTTACATTAAAATTCTTTAATCTGACTATAAAATGATTAAATAATAAAATGTCACATATTATCTATATTCAATTATTATATACAGGGTGATTCTGGTTTTTTTCTACCAAATTGTACCGATATATTTTATGAATAGTAATAAGAAAAAATGTCATATAAATATAGATTTATAAATGTTTTATTAATTATGCTATAATAAAAATTAGATAAAAATTAGATAAAAATTAGATAATACCAGACTTGTTCTTATTATACGTTAATGTATTCACTTTGTAAGTAGTAAATGTCAAAAAAACAAAAAATAATACTATCGTTTACAATTTTGTGATTTTGTTATAACCATACATATGACTATTATAAATATTAAAAATACATAATTTTGTAAAAGTTGTTCTATTGATCTATAAACTTTTAATGGTAAATAATTATATTTTTATATTATACGAACATACCTTTCATAAAAATTGTAGTTGCTTTTATTTTTTTCAATGTTTACCGCTCACACGATGAATATATAATGTATTAATAATAAGAAAAAGTCCGTTATCATTTCACTTAATTTTTCTTCTAATTTTTTAATAAAGCATTTGTAACTCTATATATTAATATAATATTTTTCTCTATACGTAAAATGTACTGGTATAATTTGATGGAAAAAAAACCTGAATCACCTTGTATAAATTTATACCAATGAATTTTTTTTATAAATAGATAAATAAATAGATTAATAAATTGTAAATAATCGAATGCCAACTAAAATATTACATATTACTTCATACCGATCGAAGGAAGCAAGCAAGCTTGACAAATACCACGAATAAGTAAGCCAGGAAAATTCCAGGACGATTATCCTTTCTCCCGTAAAATGATGTTCTTTGGACGATTGCCATGGTCCGATCGTTGCCGATTTAGGAAGAAATAATTTAGATATTAACTTTCTTTCGGTTCGATTATCCATTTCTTACGCTTATTATATTTTGCTCATTTGTTCTTTCTTTTTTTTTTTTTCATCACATCAAAATCGAAGGGGAAAAAAGTTTTTTCCTTTGGCGATGCTCGGTCTATTATTCGGCCTTAGGGGTAAACTCAATTCGGTCGATCCAATTTTACGAAGACAAGATCGTCTCGTTTCTAATCAGGCAAATTTGATCTAATTTGTACCCATGGTATTTGATCATATATTATTTCCTATACGAACACTTTTTTTGAAGTGATCCTTTGAATCTACTCTCGAAGGATTCACTTAACGAATTTCATTTTCTATGTCTTCCCTTCTTATATTCTCTCATAGACCTTATGATTGGAAAATAATATTTTATTTCATTTTTTAATCTTACAATTTTCATTATTAATCCTGTGAATTATTTAATTTTAATAATGAAATAATTTTTATTTAAATTCAATTTAGAATTTACCTATAATTCAATCACAAATATTGTATAACTTGATAGAAATTAAAAAACAAAGTATGACGTATAAGAATATAAATATAAGCAAGTAATAAGAATATAAGATTTAATATAATAAATTTATTTCGTGGATTAAAAATTATTATCATTGAAATTATTATCAAAGTAAATCTCAAATACTTCAGATTTATAAAATTGTAAATGTTTTGATGATATTACTAAACAATAAAAAAAGCTAAACTCCTTATCTATATCATTCTAATAAATATGTTGTATTATTACGATACTTTCATATATAATGTGAAAATTAGGATTTTTTTTTTAATAGAAAAAAAATAGGTTGAAAATCAAACAATGTGCTGGACCGAAGAAATTCTCATAAAGTATATTTACACTTTATTCTCAGCGATCGTTTTTAATACAATACAATTCTATCTTATATTTATTTACGTATTTAATCGAAACTTTATCTTTTTCTTTTCAAATCAAACATCATACAATTGATATTATTTAATGATACAGATCGTTTCTCATATCAATCATTTGAATTTTAAAGGAAACAAGAAGAAGAACGAAGATTTTATTTTGATCACCATCACTTGCAATAAAACGAAATTGAATTCTTGTTAAATGATAGCTTACGCTTAAGAACAATCATTATCGATTTTCATCAGATCTTATATAATCTTATCAATATTATAATATATATATATATATATATATATATATATATATATATATATATGTATATATATTTCTGTACATGAGACACGTTCAATCAAAATAGATGGTCAGCATGTAACTGACTCATAGTAATTGTACATACGTACATACATACATTCAATTTTACATATCTTTAAGAAGGGAGTTGATCTGCGTTTGTCATTATTGATTACGATATTACAAATAATATATTATTCATAAAATACACATTAAATCCAGCAATATCGAACGACGTCTAGCAGGAACAAGATAATACGAATGAATGTTGGGGCTTCAAAGCTTTTGAAAACGACGTTACAATAAACTCACATACAAACGCACATCCTTTCAATAAATTTATTTAAACACACGTACATACATATATGAATAATAATATTTTACATCAGTAAATATATATTTTTTAAATATAATTCTAAGAAATGCTTTAGCATGATCCATACACATACATTCAGAAATTTCGTTCTATACATCACAGCACTTGATTAACAAAGATTATATTCAATCGTCTTGTTTTTTTTTTTCTTTTCGTTGAATAGCTAGTATCAACGCTCTTTCACAAAACAATGACTCTCTTTTCAATGTTTTATCGTTCCACTAATTTTACAGGTTAGTAAAAGCTCGAAAGGTCGATAATAAAGCTAAACGATAGAAAATAATTTTCATGGAAGTAAATGTATCATCTACAGATATAATGACCGAATACGATAACTAAAATAAACTGTTCAATCGGAAGAGAAATTCGATTACGTATAAAATTGTAAAATGATTAACACGATCTGTCAATTATACGAATGTGATTTAATGATGCAAATTAACGAATGTCGTAGATTTGATCAATTTATTTTATAAAAAACGAATCTCTCCAAGTTCATGTTTTTCACTCAGTTTTTAATTAAGATAAAAATAATTATTTCAACGTGTTAAATTCGTTATATCGATTCCTAGTACAGCTCGTTATTAATTAAATATCTTATACTTCCACTTACATTCTAGATTATATTCATACAATTAATCATCGTGCTTTACCCATCGGTTGGACATTGATTGAATTTTCATTTCACTGTTACTGTTATTTAAAAAATGTTAAAAGCTTCAAGAATAATTAATCTGGATAATGGAAAAAAACAAGGCGGAATTATTGTCTTATATAGATCGCTTAAAAGAAAATATAAACATACACGACACGAAATTATTTGAAATCAAGAAAATCGTCCTTAATTCTTTTAAATTCCTTCTTAATCCCATAGCCGTGTAACGAATTTTTAACTTGTGAAACTTACACATCAACTATTTTCTCTAATCCAGCTTGAATCGTACAGCTGACGTACGATTAAAGATTACTTAAACGTACTTTTAAAAGAGTTGCTTTAAAAGTAGAAACAGAATCCGGTTTGAAACGTCATAGCGAGAACACGTGTTTTGTTTTGTTCTCAATATAAACATGTCTTGACATTGACAACGAGTATACACTGTACATTCCATTCTTAGTGTATACAGTTAAGTTATGTGAATTTGTTCTCTTCATTCGAAGCTTTCAAGTTGCATCTGTAGTTTGTAAAACTGCAAATATGAGTATGATGGCTTCTGACAACAGAAATCTTCTCATTCGAGAAAACCTTTCTACTCGATCATAACTGTTTCGACGTAAATGTTATAATTTATGTCCTTTTCCCAAAAAAGTATGAGACTATACTCATACGGTAAATTGAAAATATCTCTAATGATGATTATATTAATGAATTATAAAATTAAATTAATATTAACAATATCAAGTTTATTTCAGAAATTTCTTGTGGACAAGTTTGTGAATATTTATTATATACATTAATAGAATAAATATATTAGTAGAAAAATGAATAAATAAAGTTGTGCAAATTAAAGATCATTCATTAGATATTAGACCGTTTATAAATATTAAAAAAATACTCGAGGTCAAACAAATACTTCAGAAGATGTTCAGACATTTACTAATGGCGTATTGAAGGTCTAATCATCGTTGATCGATCTAATCTAATATCACATAATACATCGAGCTTTAAGAACAAGATAAACAAGGTTAAAAAAGAAAATTACCCTCTGTAAGTGCTAGTGAGTAAGAAAATGGTTCAGACTATTAAAAAAGGGATCTTTCGTAAGTATAAAGTAGTTAAAGCTTAAACAACAGCTTTAATACTTAATTTATCATTTAAAATAAATCACAATTGATTTTTATGGAAATGATTTTAAAATGTTTTTTTTTTTTGGAACCCCAAAAGTATTATGAAACGAAAATAAGAGCTTTCTTAAATTCTTCTTGATTTAGATATCTTCGTTTATGTCGAATCCTTGTACTCAAATAAGCATCAAGAAAATAGCTTTTATTCTCTCAGCTTTAAAATTCAGAAAGGATCGTTCACACGCTGAAGAAAGAAGAATTTAGCTTATATCAAATTCGATAATCTTTAATATCTCAAAGAGTTTCAAATTTGATTTTTTCACAAATAATATTAGACGAAATTTTTAATAATATCGATAAGAAAAAAAATTTACAATTTTAATGGGAGATTTCAAAGTTCATTACAAAAACTGAAATTGTACAAAAATTATATTAATGAAAATAGGCTTTATGAAATTTTCATTAAATCGAATATCTTTTTATACAATTTAATCTCTTCTATTATTTAAATTTAATATTTTCTTCTTTAAAATTATCAGATAAAATCAATGTAAAAATAAACGATGAGGTTTTGTAGCTCCTATCACTTTCTTCTATTTATAGTATAGATGTATTGATAGAAAAAATGACAGATATAATAAAAAATCCTTTAATTTTTTATTTTTGCGAATTATTTGGAAAAATGTCTTTGAAAACCTTAAAAAATTAATTATTATTAATTTTTATTAATTAATTACGAAAAATAACAATTGCAAATAAAAAATATTTTGTATTTACTAACATCTTGACTAACGTCATAACGTTGAATACTTCTAAGAAAAGAATTGTTAGTGATAAAATATATAGAAATCTTGTACATTGGTAAGATTCGGAATGTGATAATATCAAGCGGCTGAGAAAGACAGCATTAAAAAAAAAATGCAATTTAAAGAAAAAGTTTTCTAAAAAATATGACAATATTAGTCGTTTAAAAATATATTACAGTGATGGATAGAATATAACATTTTTCCTAAAAATCAAACAAGCTTTCGAAAAGATATATTGTTGATAATTTGGTCGATTTAATCTTCAAAATGATATTTGTAATATGGCATAAATTTAATGAGAAGTATTTAAATTCAAATTGGTGTAATATCTTGATGGTATAATATCTCTGCAGGCTATGTATCTGCCTTTCTATGTAATCTGTAGCTGTTATCAGTTTACATTTACATATTATATGTTCTATTTTTCTTTTGTGTTAAATAGGTTGAAATTGTTACAGTACAAAAAAAAAAAAAATAGAAACATTTATTATCATTTTAACAATTAATATGAATTAAAAATATCATATTAAAATCTTGTCGTCGATAAAAATTATCTTCTAGTTGAAAAATTAATTACTATCGAAATAAGATATCTAATAAAAATTAAAATCTATTGTTTACTATGCAACAATATATTTGGTGTTCATCAGGTGCAATAGTTATCACGTAATAACGATGCATATCGATTTACAGATCACACCTGGAATCTCGAGAATCTCGTCCATACTCCTGTGGTCGATGCGGAAACGCTCAGCTATTCCTTCAAGACGGATTCTCCTCTCTCTATCTCTGTCTATCTATCTCTCTGCCCCTCCCCCTCCTCACTCTCTCTTCCTGTTTAGTGATATGCCATACTCACCACAATTCCGCAGACATTTACGTAAATCAGAAAATTTCATACTCCTGTGTTTCCCGCAATAGATGCAAGTAGAAGATGGTTTCCGTTATAACCGGACACATAAAAGAGAAAAAGAAAGAGATATTATTCTCTTCCGGAATATCCTTGCCTATTCTTTCTTCTCTTTCTCCCTTAATACATATATATATATATATAATATGGAATATGAAATACAATATATATATATATGTACATATATACCTTGTGTCTATATCACCGTATTCACATTAGTGAAAGATGACTATCTTTTAATTTGTGGTTTACATCAATCCTTGCACCATTAGAATGTAATTAGCTGTCATTGAAATAATGGTTTGCAAAATTTCTAATCGAGTTATATGTAAATATTCGTATATATGTAAATGTTATGTGTGTACTGTTATAACTTTTAATTTAAAAGTTAAAACTTTTTAATTGTCTTATATTATTTCTATAATCGATCGAATTTTTAAGTACTTTATAATTATAATATACATATCTGTAATGGAATTAAATTTTAAATGTAATAGATCATAATTAAATATGATTTAATTTTAAATATACAGGATTCTTTTTTTTATTATATGATTTACAATAAATTTATACAGAGTTTTCAAAAGAAAAGATAGAAAGTAATTGTAATAAAATTGTTGTGAAAAATATTTCTACGTGTATATATATATATATATATATATATATACATATATGAAACAGTGTAAGAGAATGCCTATAAAAGTATAAAGATACGGATTATTTTGAAGAGATGTGTGTGTGTGTGTGTGTGTGTATAAATGTATGTATAGAAAATGGTTTAGTAAGTAAGATAATGGACATTAAAGTAGAAAGGTGCGAGCGTCTTGAGATGTTTACGTTAAAGACAAGACGGCAAAGCAGGATATTAAACGGTTTTAAGAAAAATATTTAAATTAAGATAAACGTATGTTGGCAATTTTCCTTAAAAATAAGACGATCCGAGTAATTTCAAAATAATTTCATAGCTCTTGACCCCATCACTAATATTATTCAAGATAATTCTACCCGTCATTTTATTAATACCAATAAAAATATTCCAAATACAAACAATCATATCTATTTTCCAAATTCAATAGATTAATATCACTAGCGTTACTTTCGTTTTTATATATCTACCATTTTCTATTTTTCTACCAAATGTGTATATTTCTCGGAACTCTGTAATGCAAACAGATTCACAGATGAATTCACTTCACTGGGCTCAATGCCAAAATATTCCGAATCGTCATTTGGATAAACTTCGAATCCTTGATAAATGACTGAAACTTGTGATTGCCATCGATTTTCAAATCTCTCGATGTAACGATCCTTTTCCTGAGAGGACTTATGTATGTACATATATATAACAAACTACATCTACTTTTTTCGACGAACTATCTCTTGAAAAGTTTCGATAGCCAAATGCATACCAGATACATTTTAGAAAATCAATAATTCTATTGATACGTTCGCAACAATTTACAAACGTGGTATTCGTTGCAATATAAGCACCCAAATATTATTTATTAATCATTTAAAAAATTTCTTCATTTAAATATCCTGGAAATATCAATAATCGATCACCGTTTCGTTTATTTTTCTTTTAATTATTAGTAGACACTTTAAAATGTATTTTATCGATTAATAAATTCTTTTATATAAAGTATGATAAAGATGATGTGAAAATAATTTTTAAATAAGCTTTCTCCTTATTCAAAAGATACGATAATATGAAAATAATCGTGCTTTCTGTAAATTTATTCTATTTTTAGAAATTAAACTAAGTCCTAAGTTAACTAAAACAACCACCGAAGTAAGTGCGATCTAAGTAACTAAGACTACGTCTTATCTCTTCGCCTTCTTGAACTCGACTACCCGAAAGTTGTTCATATAAACAAAAGTAATCCGATGTTTATTCTAACTAGTTTTGTTTCTGTCCTGATATTGTTTACAAATGCTGACTCATCCAATATCGTAGAAGGAAATAGCAATATTTACGTTAGTTAAGACATTATTCAATGAATCTGATTCATCTATAAACAGAACACTTGATTTTATACCTAACGTGGATATATTTGTAAGGAGATTTCTGAAATTCTTGAAACTATAAAAGTGTATTATCTTTGCAAACTTACAATCGATAGAAATTCATAAAAAATTATTCTGATTTATATAACCTATAATAAAAAGAATATTAACTAATTCTATATTGTATAATTAAATCAAATAAATTTACTAAGATCATTAATGAAATTGATTATTGATAAGAGTTTGAATAAATTAAAAGAAAGATAAGGAAAAAAAGTAATTTATTATTTCAAACAGTGATAGATATAATTGATAGAAGATCATAGAAATTTGAATAAAAAAGTTTTGAAACATCGATTCGAATTTGTAGGAAACACGCCTTGCACGTGATCCGAGAACGAAAAACGTTCTCTAAATCGAAGGGAGACTCTTCTTTCTTTCAAGGCTATGCCATACATCAATCAATGTAACGGACCAAGCCTGTCGACCGAGCCTGTTCATACCGATAGTACTTTTTCTCTTGGTTGTCGCACTGTGTCCTAGATTTTTCTTCTTCGACTTAACTTTCCCCGAGTCACCATGTTCGATTTTGCACAAGAGCGGAGCTTTAATCAACCACGTTGACGGACGTTCGTTCTCGTCGACGGCGGAAGCCATAGCTTTTCTCAAAGAACCAACGAATATTTTCTTCAGAAACTATATTTAGTACCCGAGATTTGAACTTTAAATTTCGTGACATTTTACTTTAGAATTGTAACAAACGAAATCCAAGCTGTTCTCTTGACTTAAATTTATGACTTACTGCTCACTTTGAAATTAAATAAATGTAAATTTTTTTCAAGGATAAATCTATATATATATATATATATAAATATTGTATTTCAAAAGAATTTTTTACTTCATTTAATACACAAAAAAAAATATTGATTTAGTAGTGAATTCATTTAAATATTTTTATAACATTAAAATACCTATGATTGAATTGATTATATAAACAATAAATCATATTTAGTTATTAATAAGTAAATATTTAATAGTAAATATATAATAAGAAAAAAATCGAATGAAATATTGTAGAACATTATGTATAACTATTTCATTTATGTTTTCACATCATTGTCATATATAAGATCGATTATGCTATCGATATGCATTTTTTTTTAGATCAAAACAGAATTTATATAAAGAGCATAGAGATATAATACTCTTTGCTCCTTTTTATTATTTTCCTCACCACATTCCATATCACAATTTTATATCAGAGAAATCGAAATGAAGAGATTATACGCCGTTGGAACGTTCGTGTTCCATTTGATGACGTTCTCAAGCCATATTCGATAAGCTTTTGGTATTCTCGCTTTGGAATCTAAACGAGAAATCTTAAGGGCGGCATAGTAAAGGACAGGGAGGAAATAGAGAAGTTAACGTGAAGATACGAAACGCAAGATGGGAGAAACGTTCGAGCTGATGTACGGCGAATCAGAAAGTTTTTGGGAAATTAGTTATACACAACAGCATCAGATAATTTGCCATGTGTATTTAAAGAAGATTGAATAGAAATTATTTGGACAATTTCATTTTTTTTCTTTATCCATAAATGTATCTACATACGTATGTACGTGTAATTTTTTTTTCTTTTTCCTTATATTCCGATCACTTTGTATTTTTTAATCATAAATTTAAGTCAAATTCTGTACAAGAACATGACAATTTATGTGATTTCTTTGTTGATTAAACTCTTTCTTTTTAGATTGTGGCTTTAGCCTTGAATTGCTTTCTATGAAGAAATTTATACGGGAAAAAAGATAAAGAGAGAGAGAGAGAGAGAGAGAGAGAGAGAGAGAGAGAGAGAGAGAGAGGAAGAAAGAAAGGAAGAATGACACTCCCCCAACTTTATTTTATCTCTATAATAATCACTGCTTGCATGCTCTTCTTTCATTTTTTGCTTCATCTACCATAGGATGCTTAATCGAATCTCTGTTGTTTCCTTTATAAGCTCGCAAACGTTTATCTTTCGTCTCTTTTGTTTTTCCTTTCTTCCTTTTTCACATTGTTTTTAAAAAGTTTGTTATGCATTAACCTGATAAAAAGTGTCATAAAAACTTTATCTGCCTTCTTTGTCTACTGTTTTTTTTCTTCTCTAAATTTTTTCTTATAACTGTAATTTGCAATTGAGATTAATATGGAATATCAAATTGGTAAAAACGACCAATTAAAACCGTCTTTATAACAATATTAGAAACTCACATTTCTATAATTAAAATTCGATAGTATGTATTAATTCTTTAATGCATATTTTATTTTTTTTTATAAATTTTTAGAAAAACAATATGATACTGTATATTAAGTAAATATTATAGTCAAAATAATTCGAAAGCTTACATTGTTATAATTTTTTTTACAAAATTTAATGAAGAAATAAATTGTTACATAACGCCTTATATATATTCAGCATAAATATTTAAGAGATAATGAAAAACGTTAAAGAATAATACATATATGCATACATATATATATATATATATACATATATATACATATGTATACATATATATACATATATATACATAAATATACATATATATACATAAATATACATATATATATATACATATGCACATATATTTATTTTCTATTTATAACTTAATTTATATTAGAGACAACTAAAGAAAAATAAATATTACACAGCATTTTTATCAGGCTTAAAAAGAAAAATGTGCAGAATAAAATAAAATTTTCTTTGATGAATACTCAAGGAATTCTTTCCAAGCACCAATGGTGAGAACAAATCGATGGTTGAAACGTTATCATTATCCCCCAAACGTTATCGCTTCTCTTCGCATTGTCTTCAAATTTAAGATATATATCGTATCGTAGATTTATTCTCGCATTCGTTGAAAGTTATTGGGATCGTTTCCAATCGTTTTTCTAAGACAGAGAAGGAGATAGAAAAAAAAGAGAGGGAGAACGAGAGAGAGTGAGAGAGAGAGTGAGAGAAAGAGTGAGAGAGAGAGAGAGAGAAAGAGAGAGAGAGGGACGATGATGCTTTTTTCTCTTTCACATACTCACTTTCTCTCTCTCTCTCTCTCTTTCTCTCTCTCTCTCTCTCTCTCTCTCTCTTTCTCTCTCTTTCTCGTTCATCAAAATTCGTGGTTCGTGAAAAATTTATGCGATGAACGAATGAAAATATCGTCGAAAGTGGATCTACATTTTCTTCTTTTCTCTCCTTTTTTTTTTGGATGATATATATCTATCCTATCGGAAAGTGCAATTTTGTCGAAGGAATAAAATTAAGTCCCAGTAAGGTGATCACCGATGGTTAATAATCTCTCGACGATGAGAAACTAAAGTGTCATTGAAAAAGAGCAAGAAAAAAAATGAAGTTATGAAAAGAAACGTTTAACATTATTATCGCGACATATTGTCATCATCTTATCATTAGTCCATATCTCTCCTTCTCTCTCTCTATCTATTTTCGTCTCTCTAACTATCTTCGTCTCTCTCTCCCTCTCTCTTTCTTGTTTACCCTCCTTTTGATTATCTGATACTCTAGCATTAGCGAGGTAAAGTAATATACTATGCTTCTAATTCGTCGTACTCTATAAATATAGAGAAAGAAAATAGAAAAAAAAGAGAGAGAGAGAGAGAGAGAATCTTTGGCATAATATAATCGTGTTTTATAGAAGTGAATGTTAATCTTTATCATTGCTCTTAAGGGAAATTGTTTCCCGTAAATTAATAAAACCTTGGCACACACATTCTTTTTCTTTTTTTCTCACCCTCATCTTACTTCCATACATGTATATTTATCTTTCTTTTTCTTATTCTTTGTTACATACTAAAGTAAAAGAAGAATATTGCTCGAGTCATGACACCAAGAGATTCATGAAATTCGCCAGCAGCAAGTTTAAGAAAGTTGAGCTAATGTAGCAGTATCACGCCAGAAGCGACCATTCTCGAGAGAAACGCGAAGAGGTCGGTAAACACCGACTTACTTTCCATGCGATGATTTATACGACTCAGCTTTGAGAAAATTTACTGTAGCGTGAATCGTTCTACGAGATCTTGCCAACCATCACTAAATATTCTACGAAATATCACTCATTGTCTTGATAATTAACGTAAACTTTAATTTTTTATTTTCCGAGATAAAATTATTAAACATTTTTAATGAACGACGATTATTTCATTCGCGTAACGACATTACTATTTTTCAACGATCCTTTATCGAAATTATTATCTCGATTATTTTAACATATTAATTCTTTATGAAACAATTTTTCTCTTTGTTTGGAAAATAAAATTATATAATTTAAAATTTATACTTAGCAAATATAAACTAATATGTAATTTTATGGTATAGAAATGAAATAAGACAAATATATGGATATGTGATATCAACTTTCGACTATGGAATAGATTAATCGAAATGAATGATTATTATTATAGTTTCACAGTGTATTTATTTTGGATCGATGACTTTTTATCCACCATCATCGAAAATGATATCATAGGTAATTTAACTTGCATCATCTGGTGACGATGCTTGGCCTCAGGCAGATTATTATGACACGTACCTATTACCTTATATACCGTGGCCGCGTTGTAAAATATTTACGAAATTACGTGGTGCGATCTCGTTTAATCCTGTTTAACGATCGTTAATTTCGCGTCTTTACTGACGTTTATGGTAAATTATTTATCAAATCGGTCTTTATCGCACCATTCGCAGACGTGAATAAATTGCATCTGATGAACTCACAAATTCGCATCATTTTTTTTGCCAGTACCTCTCTTCAGTTAATATAAAAATATAATAACAAATTTTTGCTTGACCGTGAAAAATATAGTCTGTTTAAAAATGAAAATAGTACAAAAATGAAGAAAATAATTATCCAGATAATTAGACTTTCTTAATGCACGAACGAATAAAATCTAATCCTCCAACGAGATTGTTGAATAATTGCAAAATATAAGGTTAATCTGAAATGTAACTCAAATGTAATCCAAAATTGAATAAATTGGATCTAACGAGCTCACAAATTCGAATATCATATCTTACGTGTCATTGCCATTTTACAGGTATCATAAAGAAAAAGAAAAATTTTTGTTTCATCTTAAAAACTGCTATCTGTTTATAACTAAAAAAAAAAAAAAAAAAGAAATAAGAATTATTAAAACAGTCGTAGAAAAAATTATTAATTTCATGCATGAATGAATTTGATCTAATTCATCGTTTAGTCCAAGGAAATTATTGAACGTATTTAAAAAAAGGTTGCTCACAACCCAAACGTAACTCGAATGTGAATAAATTGCATCAGATGAATTCACAAATTCGAATCGTTTTACGGTCATAGTCTCCCAAAGAAAAATAATAACAATAGATTTTTGTTTAATCATGAAAAGTAATATCTGCATAAAAATAAAAAAAATAAATAAATAAATAAAACTAAGAACTATTAAAATTAATCATAAAGAAAATTAAATCTTTTTTTGATGCACGAATAAATAAAATTTAATTCATTGAATATGTTAGATACGTATAAAGAAGAAATAATAATACGTGACGTCTACGATGCAAACAAGAAAAAAATCAGACATAATAGGTATATGTAAGTGTGTAAGTAATCCGAAATGAACTTTCTATCGATAAGAAGATAGTAATGCTAGAAGATTGTTAAGAGACCAGAAACGTAGACTCTCGATGCTACCGATGAGTTTCATCATCCGATATCTCTATCTCTCTCTTCTTGAGTATACGACGTCAGTAAGAGAGGAAGAGTATTTCAAGTTATCGAATTACTCCGTTAAGTTTGAAGCGATAAGTTATCGGCTCATCTACCGTAAAATTATGTTCGCGAAATTATACGATAAAATTATTTGACAAAAATTTTCAAAGATTAAATATAAATGAAATTTGAAATTACGCTTTTAGAAATGAAACGAATGGCTGTATGGCTCGTTAATTATTTTTTGGAAAAATAAACGATAATTTATAATAAAAAATAGATGATAATTTATTTTATTTGTTAGACAAATAATAATAATAATAATAAAAAAAAAGAAAATAATATATTCATTTAAAATATTATATTTTATATTTTCACATTTATGAATCCGAATATAATTTTATATATTTTCTTCAATCTTTCTCAATTGCATTATTTTTAAATATATAATATCATTTGACAGTCGTGTCTCTATTTCGGATATTTCTGAATAGTCGTTAATACGAACGAATCATAACTTTCGACGACATACAAATTAAACGACGGTACGTAAAGTCATACTGTATGAAGAGAGGATAACTTCTTCGACCGTAGATAGATTGGATCGGACTGGAGAAGAGCTTTATAGATCAAAAGTTAACTTGATTAGAGAATAAATATAGAGAGCTTTTGACATGTATAAATATTTCACGAGGTAATCATAGACATTGAGAAAAATAATGTTGTTTACCGCTTCTCCATCGAAAAACAATATCGACAGATACTCGTCATGAGGAATGTCCTTTCTTCTTTTAACAAAATGACAAATTTTACGGACTGCGAAGCATCGACGTTTATTTTTGGCACGATGGAATACAGCCAAGCACATTATAAATTCAAATTCGGAATACGAATAATATCAGACTGTGCTTTATACTCATGTAATTCCATGTGAAAGACAACGAGAAGATATGGGCACACTTGTAAATGCGAATAAGACATTGTCTTTACGAGCACAAGTAAGTGATTTTCAAATTATTTACACACACACATGTACACACACACACACACACACACACACACACACACACACACACATACGTACGTTACGATGATCGAAATTCGTCATCGAAATTTGAATTCTTTTTTATGACACTTAAAATCTAAAATCGATAATGAAAACATTATCGTTCGAAATTCTTGGATATTTTAATTTGCCAAGAATTAATTAAGAAATGCTATAATCGCCATTACATTTGAAGAAATCGTTCACAAATCTGCATAATTTGTAATAACAATAATATATAAATACATACATACATACATACATACATACATACATATATATATATATATATATGTATGTATTTATATATAGACTCATAAATATACATATATATAAATACATATAATAATATATAAATATACATATATAAATACATATAATAATATATAATACATATATAAATACATACATACATATATATATATATTTCTTATGAGAGAATAAGAATAGTCACTATAGCAAACTAGGGAACTCGATCTAGCACCATTAAATCCGCACTCGAGTACGACACATCGTTTTTGTTCTCACGTTCTTCTGCAGAAAGTTTCTCTTGAAGATCATCCACGTTATAAGAGACCAAGTTGAGTGGTGGCCGATTTTATTGAACGGGAGAACGAAAAGAGAAGAGAATCTTGTTCTTAGAAAAGAGTCGAGATGTTCGGCCATTAA
>NC_062188.1:13888895-13966395 GCF_912470025.1 Vespa velutina | reverse complement strand
TATTAACACATCTAAATTTAAGATCGATTAACTAAATTCTGACAAGTAGGATACCCTTGACAGTCACGGAAAACAAACACACAAACATGTTTCTTAACTCTATTACATCCAAATACCTTAACGGTCTTCCAGAAATTTACTCATCCGTATTATCGTTCGTGCGATAAATGGATATATAAAAGCACGTGCATATTTAAGTATGTTTAATATTTACGCTAATCGATTTGCGTCCTCGCTTATGTATAAGAAATGATAAAATCATCGAAAAGTAGATAAAACTACCTAAACCTCTCCTTGGATGTATCTCAATATATATAAATTTTTAGAAAAAAAAATTTCTTTTAATATCTTACCGATTTTATTTTATTCATTAAATAGAATAAAATATAAATGAATAAATCCTAAAACTTTCAAATTAACGACCAAAAAAATATTTTTAAATGACATTTCTTTTTTATATACTATTATCCTATTAATAAAATTCTAAATTATGCACATTGTATAATTAAAACTTATTATATCTTATTATGTCAAATAATATTAAAATAATTCAGAAAAATTAGAAAAAAATTACAAAATTATATGAATAAGTTGGCATTATTTATATTTAATTAACATATTTATTCTTCATTCAGTAGAATTGTTATTAAAAACTGTCTTATTGGAGTAATCATGAACAACTTATAAAAAAAAAAAAAAAAAAAGAAAAAATTAAATCATCAAACGATTAATATTTTGTAGTTTATAAACCAAATATATTAGATAAAAGTGAATAAAATATAAATACAATTAGATATAACCAATGGTGGTTAACACATTAAAGTGGATATTTGTATGTGCACAGAAAAATTTCACATTACCTTCTCGTCGCACGAGTCTCATATAAATGTCTTACACATATATTTAAGTACACGTACATACGTACACGCATAAACGTAAGATGAAAATGTAGCAAAGGTCAAAGGTCTCTCGTGGAGGTTCCACAATCGTTTCACTCGAAGGACCTATTCCAACTTTTATTACAACCAATTGGAAGGTTATATTTTTCACAATATTCGAAATAAAATATCGAAGGTACTATAGTAACGGAAAAGATAACGAAATATTGTGCACTTCAAAAACTTTTCGATTTCTACCTGATGGTTTGATGAAATTTGTCACGTGACCTCACTCCGTAGATAGTCATAAAAATTTTTATTGAAACATTTTTGAAAATTCGTTACCTCGAGGCATTTTTATATATGTAAATAAGATGAATGAAACATCTGCTTACTAAGAAAATTTGGATATGTATAATATCTGAAAAATCGTGAAAAATATAAAAGTTGGAAATTTTATGATAATAGAAAATTATGATAAAAGCAACATTAAAATGAATGGTAATACATAATAAATTTTTTATTATTATAAAATAATTTTATCTGTTTTTTTTTCTATTTCGATATCGCATTCATTAGATACGCAGAAATTTATATCTTCTCGAGATACGTTCTTTGATTTATTCATCGAGTTTTTAATCAATTCACGATATTATTTAATAAATTTTGAGATCATCGAATGCTATTTTAATTCGTTAATAATGGTTATCTATAACGAATGAAAAAGTAAGATCAAAGAGAATCTAGAAATAATGAAAGAAAATTATTAAAGAAATATTAATTCATTCCTAACGATCGTTGAAATTTTTAATTTATACGAATTAATAAGAAACGTCGTTCTTTTAGTTAAAGAACAAAAGAGTTTGAAAAAATATGAAACACTATGCTACTAAAAGTAATATGTATTTAACGTCAAAGAAATTCATCAGTAAAAAGTTTCCTCTTGCTTGCTCGTCGAACGTTCACTGTAAAGAAACATGAAGAATAGTGCGAAAATTAACTGGCGACGATATTGAAAAAATCGTTGAACTAAAAGAGAAAAAGGAAAAAAAACAAAAAATATTAGATAAAATTATTAAAAATATTTATTCTTTAAACCTTAATATAACTTAAATAACGCGATCATATAATTATATATTTTGTCTTGTTTCTTTCATCATTATTTTCATTCCGAACTTAATGATAAGTTCATATTCGATTATTTCACATAAAATAATATTCTTTCTTGTAGAAATGAACAAATATTTTGTTATAGAGGATTACAAAATTTAATTAAAAAATTAAATTGAAAGATCAGATCTGATGGTTGGCATGATGATGGAAATTTTGAACGCGACTCAGTGAATGGTTAAGTTAGTTGCAAAATTTCTTTTTATGTTTGTTCCTCTTTAAAAGAATCAGCAAGGATGTGGATAAAGAAGAAGGACGAGAGGAAATAGCAGATAGGAGAAGTGAAACGACGTGGAAAAGGGGAAGAAAAAGAAACCTGACTAGAGAAATTAATTACCTCTCTCTCTCTCTCTCTCTCTCTCTCTCTTTCTTTCTCTCTCTCTCTCTCTCTCTCTCTCTCTCTCTCTCTCTCTCTCTCTCTCTCTCTAGAGAGACTGGTAGACACTAAAAGTAGAAACTCGATCTCGTGAACGTAGAAAAGGGGTGGAGGTTTACCGAGAACCTGTGAAATAGGAACAGGCAAATAAAACACTTTCGCTTCTAGGTGCGAAAAAAAATGAAAATCGCGCCGTTTCAGCGACCAAGTCGACGACTGCACGATCTAGCTATAAAATGAAAATCTTTTTTCTTCTTTTTTCTTTTACTCACTATCCATCTCTATATTTCTCTTCTGGAATCACCTAATCCATTTACAAACTTGGATAACACGTTTTGAAAAATTGAAAAGCATATATCTTTCAATAAATTCAATAAAAATATATCGAGTTTATAAATTGATTATAAAAATAATTACAATAAAATTGTATATATATATATATATATATATATATATATATATATATATATATATATTATGTATATAAATAAGTATACGTTAAATTTCTATAATTTTATATAATTTTGAAGTTACATACGTACATATATTTATATAATTTAAAAAAAAAAAAAAAACTATTTATTTATATCCAAAATCTAATGCTTGCTAAGTGTGAATTATTAGTATAGTTATACCAATGAGTATAAAAATTTCACTTTATATTTTTTCTTTTTTTTTTTTTTATAGATAGAAAAAAGAATGGATTAATAGATAGTTACAATATAAGCGTAAAACACACAAACACATACACACTCATACACAATAAAATATTATTATGCCAATGTTACAATTTTGTAACAATATTTCTACGACAGAACTTTTTCTTTCTTTTAATTACATATAATTCACGCGGCAGCTTTCAGAAAAGTGTCCTTTAAGAAATGATACGTGTCGCGCGAAACTAAATCGCATAACGTCAATCAATGTAAACAGCACGTATAGGTTGTGCGTCAAGATAGAGATTCGATTCTGGCGAAATAAAAGAGAATTAATGACTTTTTCTCCCTTGGGATTGCGTGAGTTTGCTCATGCATTGGTAACCAATACATACGAAAGAAAGAAAGAAAGAGAGAGAAAGAGAGAGAAAGTGAGCGAGGTGTTAAAGGGGACAGAAGAGAAGGTGCTGATAATATAGACAGAGAATAGTGCACGATGTGTGGTATATGGATAGAAAGAAATATACAGAAAAAAATGAGAGAAATAGGGAGAGAGAGAAAGAAAAGAGAGAGAGAAAAAGATAGAGGGCATGGAAAGGGAGAGAGAGAAAGAGAGAGAGAGAGAGAGAGTAGTGTCGATGAGCTAGTATTGAAGTAACCGAGAGCGTATATAAAAGCGAATAGATGGGCTCTTGTATAACTCGGAACTCTTCGACGTCCATCCAACACGAGAACGTGCGAGGGATGTTCGGGATGTTCGTCGAATCGATAGTTCGATGAGTTAACTCTGGGTGTTCACGAAAGGTAAGAGTAGAAGTGATTGAAGAGAGAGAGAGGAAAAGAGGAGATGGACAAATTTGATGAAAGAAGAAACGAACTCGTCTTCATTAAAATATTATACTATTCGATATATTTCTCCCATTGTTGATTACTTTTCATTCCAAATTATCATTATTCAACACTAAATAAACTTCACAAGTTCTCTTAATTAATTTTGCCGAGAGAAAGAGAAAGAAAAAGAGAAAAAGAAAGAGAGAAAGAGAGAGAGAGAGAGAGAGAGAGAGAGAGAGAGAGAAGAGAGGAATGATGGTGGATTGGATAAATCCCCATTTATTATCGCGATATTCTTTAAACTTTCAGGAATTTTCGCAAAAGTTCTGTAGGCCGATAATGAATCTAGTTGAGTGTACCTATTCTCTCCCACAGTTTCAAAACTGAGCGGGATTAGCGAATGTACCATGCATCAATTTCTCAAAAATATTTTCATAGAATTATATAGAAACGTATAATTCAGTTCAGTTTATCCTTTTTTTTTCTCTTTCTATCCAATCTCTCCATTTTTAGTTGCACACAATGTTCTTCGATCGAGTGTGATTGTTTTCTACATCGAAAGAATGAAAATAAAAATTTGTTTTTTATTATTCGGTATTCTTTTTATATCCATTAGCTCAAATTTTTTCTCTTAATTTTCGCTCAACTTCTAATATATCTCCTCGCACAAATTCCTTTAAGAAACTTGCGAATAATCGCTAACTCAGCTCCGAGATAAGGCCGATAGCGTGGCGTCTTAATTAATTTCTATGAGCGAATCCTGAACATAAAGCACGTAAGAGAAGGTAAGGAGAAGGGGAAAAAATTTCCGCATTCGTATGTGAAAATTAAATACGCGTCTAAGTTCCCTACATTCTAACGTATATCTTATATTTATCTTTTTATCAATTATACTTTTATATTTATAAATATAAATATTTAATATACTAATAATAAAATATATATATATAATTAATAGATAATATAATAAATAATATATTACCTATATAATATAATAATTAGATATCTATGCCTACGTACATAAATAAATATATATATATATATATATATATATATATATATTCTTTTTATGATAATTAACATTAATAAAAAAAAGAACTTAAAATAACAGCGAATTAAAATCGTTGCATAAAGTAAAAAAAAAAAAAAAAATAGAGGAACTGAG
This sequence comes from Vespa velutina, assembly GCF_912470025.1. Classification (NCBI taxonomy): domain Eukaryota; kingdom Metazoa; phylum Arthropoda; class Insecta; order Hymenoptera; family Vespidae; genus Vespa; species Vespa velutina. The sequence goes on along the minus strand of NC_062188.1, from coordinate 13,961,319 downwards.
CAAAGTTGAGCCCATTACGCACGTATGTTTATTTTAGCATGTAATTCTGTGGATGCGCTCAAAACGTGTACATACTCGTGCGTCCGTATGTACATTTTACAGTAGAAAATAAAAAAAGAAAGGTCATTCGAGCTCCTGGAATGATTAATGGAATGGTAAAAATTCGATCGACAACACAGTCCGAACTCTGAAGTGAGATTTATGCCAATGTTTTCCCATTGGACACTTCAACCTGTCCTCTCTATTTTTATTTTCGACAATGTTTTGTTTTCTTTCGAACAAACGTGATAACATTTTCAATAACATTCCAAAGTTTTATTATCAATTTTTTTCCCTCAGTGACGTTTTCTTTTTCGTTGATAAAACTGAAAAATGTTTCTCTTTTTTTATTAAACTAATCGACTTACGAATTATATGTGCGATATTAAATGAAGTATACATACACATACATACACGCATATATTTATTTATTAAATACATCTAAGAAATCAAGTATACTTTGAAAATATATGTATATATGTGCAACATCGAAAATTTATTTATTGGTAATTAAGAATAAAATGAAGTTTTGAGAAAATAACATGTAATTTTATAATCGTTATCTATGAGAGAAAAAGATCTTATTATTTATTAAGTAAGTAAAATCTACGAATAAAAGATCTATTTTATCACTGAACATAAAAGATTAGGTTCGAAAATGTTAGAGAACTGATCGTTCGAAAATCTGTCCTCCCTTTTCTTAATGCGTCCAGTTGGCCAAATAAACGAGGGTTGAAGAAAAAAAGAGAATCCATGAATCTATCATCCCTGACGGGGCCCGTTCTATCTCCGAATCCTCTTCGTCGAGATGGACCTTTTCTAAGGTTTGCCCCTCCTTTTTCCCCTCCTTCTTCATCGATCGATCTGTACTCTTTTTATCGGCGTTGCGACCTTCGAAAGCACTTTTTACGCTCGAATGTGTCGCCAAGATTTATGCGCAAGTACTTTACGGCGCCTCGTAAACGAGACGATGAATCTCGGTCGAGAGACGATTTTCCATAGTACATTGTACCAACGTACATACATACGCAAAAACAGTATTATTTTAGGACGATTATGTCAGACGAATTAATTCATTCGTGAATAATTAACAAGTTACGATGGAATATATATATTTTCGCGAGTTAAATAATCGTTAAAAGCATTATTAACACAATAGAATAATAAGAGTACTTATCGCTGCGTATTAAAATCTTTATTATAAATATAACGATCAAAAGTCTTTTTCATATTGATTGATAATTGATTTCGAAGAAAGTTATTACTATGTAGTAACAAAGTAATATTAATATTTGTCTATAAAAATATTATGAGATCAATATTGTGAAATAGAATTGTTTTAGCATTAATTAGTTGTGCGTGTGTACATGAGATAAGATAGTCGATGATCGAACGAAAAATGATCTGCTCTTTGCAAGATACGTTTGCTTATGAAAGGAACAGAGGAGATTAATTATGATATTGAGAACGAAAATAAGAGGAAAGTATGCATGAATGTAAGTAAAAATAAAAAAGGCTACAAGGTAGACGTGAGAAAAATGGACAACAGAGAACAATCTTGAGTAGACCAAGCAAAGAGTAACTAGAACAGAAGGCAGTCTTGAATAGACCGAACAGAGAGTAACAAAAACAGAAGGCGGTCTTGAGTGGACCAAGCACAGAGTAAAGAAAACATAGGATAGAGTAGAACAAATTAAGAATAAAAAGTTGTACTATTGTAATATAATTATTATCAAAAAGTTAAGGAGTACAAAGAGTTAACCAAGCGTAAGTAATTCGAGTTTCACTAGTCTGTATCTTTCAGTTATAATTATGAAAAATATTCTACAATATTAATTAAGCAAAAATGTATTTGATCATTATTTCAACTATGTTTCCTATCTGACATCGAAGATTAAGGAATAAAATTTCTCATCAATTTTAATAACTATCTCTTATTGTTGATAAATATTCACAGTAGCATGTGCAATACAAATCTTATCGTTTGAAACAAAGTCAAATAATTTTCGTATAATAAATAAAACAGAAAAGAACGTATGTGTTTGTTCATTTATTATATAGTACGATGGAAAATTTCGTTGCAACGAGGAATGACTCAATAATGAGAGGATGCATGCATTTCTTCCATTTTATTTCCCTACCTTCTATTTTCTCGTTTAGTCCGCTTTTATATACGCTACTTCGATTCCATGTTGAAAATCAATGAATTTCCACGCTTCTATAAATACGAAATAAAAATGAAAAACGAACATAAAGTAAACAAACGAGTATTATGACTTTTTTAATCTGAAATTCTATGGATAGATTGAGTTTCATAGATTCATAAATATAATAAGTATTTATATATATATATATATATATAAGTAACGAATTTATTATAATAAAATACTTAAAATACTACAATATTTTATTTTAATACATATCGTAATTATTTTTACTTCTAAATTCATTTATAGTAAATATAATTTATATATATGTATATGTTATATATATTATATATAAACATCTGTTAAGTACTTATAGCGACTCTTATTTATATGAATCAACTAAATATTATATTTTAAAATTATGAAATGATTCAATATTCGTGTAATGATCTATTGTTCAGATCAAACTAATTTAAATTCGATTCATTTTCTTTTTTTATTTTCTCAAGAAGAATTAATTATTGTATTATGGCATATATAATACAAGCACTATGTACGAACGTTGTATAGCCATTATATCGAAACTATCGGACCATTGTTTGTACGGCAAGGAGAATAATTTTTTAATAAATATCCATTCTATTTCCTCAGAGAAGTCTCCTATGATTCTATATTATACAATTACAACAACGATCCAATTACATTGACGTTAAACAAATCATTTGTTCGTCCGTGTCGTTTCGAAAGGACATACGAAATAACAATGTGGTTATACCATTAATTATCACCAACTCAAAAGAGGTTAATTATCGATCGTCGATTGAACGACATATACTATCCATATCATCTTCTATTTAACGTATCTTATATATATTTATTAATTTATTTTTATATAATAATTAACAATTATAAACAAAATTAAATTATTTTCATTCTTTAATAGAAATTTATAGAAAAAAATTTATCAAATTTTGACTAAAAATTTGTTCTTAAATATTATTAAAACATAATATCGCGAATTTATTGCCATTTACTATCGCGATACGAAAAGTAACAATAAATTTTGATTGAATGTAATGAACTTGCAAAATTATTCTCGTAATTAAGTTAAATACGCAACCTGATTTCATCCATTTTAATTTCCCATTTTACCAACCCCAGTTATTATCTTTTATCTTATTTCTTTTCTGTAAAAAGAAAACCCGCTATAATTAATACGAGACTTAAGAACGTGGTTGATTATTTTCTTTTCTGTTTTAGTAATCGAACAATGATAAGAAGGAATAATACCTAAATAAATTAACAGCGAATAACAAACTTGCGGTAAAGTATTACGGAAACTAGAAAGCCGATATTTGTTATTCGGAGTACGAATAGCATAATTGTAACAGTATATTTTAATGAGCGGTTTCGCTAAGAGAACATAATGTTGAAAGTTTCAAGACGCGAGGATTGTTTTATCACAGACTCCTAATATCGTGAACATACAGATACACACACATACATAGATACATACATACATACATACATGGGTTTTCATAAGTGAGATCACAATCCGGGAAATACTTTATTTTATATGAGAAAGACGATTCAATCTGGAATTACAATTCTATCGTCTAGAATTATTCAAATAAAAAAATTGTTTGAACAAGTATTGATCTGATAATAAAACACATACACTTATGCATTTAAATAAATGGTCAAAAGAAAAATCTATAGTCATAGCTTTGGATAATTACAATAATCAAGTTGACTCTTGTAGTTCAGATTGTGTTAAAATTTCATTAAAAATTAAAATAGACAGAGAGAGAGAAAGAGAGAGAGAGAGAGAGAGAGAGAGAGAGAGAGAGAGAGAGAGAGAAAGAAAAAAAAAATACATAAAACAAAGAAAATACATTTCATATCTTGTGATAATAATAAATAATGAGTACTATTATAAAAATTAAATGAATCAGAAATCATCAGATATTTTACTGCGTGCTTCAAGTCGTTTACTCTACATATAGGTACCGTTACGAACAAGGAAAACTACTTGGAATTAATTAACTGTCGGGGAGAAGTTTACTGAAGTATTCTCTGGTTACTGTATACATGTATATACACATTTATACATATACATACATACCCATCCTTGTGTCTTGCATATGCATACGTGAACATGCAGTAGGCGTGACCAAAATCATAAGCATAATTTCTTTACCGAACTAGTTCATAAAGATCATTAGTCATTACTTTCAGTATGTCGATGTATGAAGAACCAGTGCATAATTTTATTCCTTTTAACAAGATATACCATCGATCGTTCGCACGTTTACGAGTTACTGACTAACGCGTATAACCAGACAAACACTTTCTAATCCTTTTTTGTCATTATTTGGCTATATAGTTTACAAAAATAGCTGTAAAATATTTAAAGCTACATGAATTTAGCTTGTAAAACTTTTCGTGGTATTTGAAAGCTTGCGTTCGATAATTTAAACGAGAAATTTATCAATCGATCGTTCAAGGTTATTAGGTCGATAAAAAACTTTACGAACATTCTGCTCTATTATAGTTCATAGCTAAGCTTTATATGATCGCTGCAAATGTTGGTCATCATAGAAATTCTAACATTTTGGAAAATTTTTTCTTGGATTATTCACACGAAGAATATGGGATTATTTGTAATTTGTATAATAGTACGTACGTATGTATATTCATATATGTACATACACGTCCATTTTAGTGAGAGAGAAATAATACAAAACTATAGAAACGTAGGAGAAACAATTCCCAAGCGTTCCCGATTCGTAATTAAGAACAGCATTAACCTTGTTCCGCAAATTTACAGCAATGAAAATAACTTCTCTTACAATGATATCTTACTCGAAACAGCTTGAGTTTCCAAGCCAAGTGTTTTTAATTAAAAACAATACCAACTGACTTTGTCCACGTCGAAAATATCATAAACAATAGCCAATGTCAATTCCTGTGATTAATTTAACAGGTGAATTGTATTATTCATTTTTACGTATACTGTTATATGCTATTTAATTCACTATTAATAGATTCTTATAATAATAATTAATTTTTGTAGTAATATCTTGTAATAAATAGATTAATTTTATTGAAGGTTACCAAATATCCTATATAAAGGTCGAACAAAAGTGGACTCGATCAGTTGCAGAAACAACTGCAATTACGTTACTGATTCGTTCCAGAAATGATCACTTTAATTGATTTCTCTGTCCACCCTTTCTTTCCCCCTTTCTTCTTTTTCCTCCTGCCTCTTATTGCTCTTTTTCTAGCGGCGTGTAACACTATAGGAGGTACTATATTACCAATAATGTATAATCGATGTATCGATTTGTGTACACGCTGACAACCCGTCACTGAAAGGTCTGTTTCCGAGTTTGACAAATTATCAATAGTGCATTGTTGCTTGAATGAAACTAGGATATTTTTAATATTATAAAATTCGTGTAGAATGAATTCGTAACTGTACGTAATTGTTATACTTCATAATTCTTCACAAGTTAAATTATTTATATTCTTTATATATTTTATTATATTTAAAAATAATATTCTTATTATCATATTTATTATATATTTATGTATTATCATATTTATTTCTATTTATTTTTACTTATTGATTTGCAAATGTACTTACCTTAAAAATTTTACATAATTATTAATATTAAATATATAATATGAAGAAAGATAAAGTTTTATATTTAAAAAAATATAAAATAAAAGAAAAATGAATGAAATTGAACGAATACAATACGACTAACTCATACATTCGTATAAAATCAAAATATACGATTATTACAGTATTGATTGAAACAGTAAAAAAGCTCTTGATATATCGAACATTCGATAATTCGAACATACTTTTCGAAAAACCCACGCGAATTATTAAGTTTACTCGTCGGACATTTTTCATCTCCTGGAGTGCTACCCTCATCTAAGTGTGAATTACTTTTTATCGACGAACACTATGAGCCGTGAAAATAGTTTATTTCCCATAGTTAGACATCTCTTTGTATATATAGCCGTTCGATTGCATTCATCGTTAATTTTTTCATTTCGATGAACAAGTTCATGTAATTACAACGAGAAACGTATTGAAATGTGAAAAAAATAAACGATTTAAAGAAATAAAAAAACAGAAGACGAGAAAAAATTAAGTTTTGTTCCTTTACCTCTCTCTCTCTCTCTCTCTCTCTCTCTTTCTCTCTCTTTCTCTCTCTTTTTCTTTCTATTTTTTACTCTTTCTCTCCGAAAATCATATTATATTTATATTAAAATAAAGAGAGGATATTTGTTTTCTCGAAAAATATCTAATCGTTGTTCGGAAGAAACTATTGGACGAGAAATGATAATGATTTAATAATTGTGGAAACAAAAATTGTTTAATACGCACAATGAATCTATAAATGAGTTGCTTTAAGTGACAATGAATGCGGATATTTATCAGACAATCCATTTAATTTGATTATAGAAAATTATTTTTTTCTGCTATAAGGAATAAAAATTTGATGGTTTTAATAAATCAGATAAATGAACGAGACCCTTTTATTGCGTATTAATATTCAATTACTATTCATCTTTCTTTATTAATTTAAGTTTAATCTAAGAATTTCTATATTCAGAAAAATTACAGTCTTCATTTATAGACATTAACAATGCATGAAATAATTATATATACCTATATAATATATTTTTCATAAAATAATTTTTAATTAGATTATGTCATTTAATTATTTTATCATCACATTATAAAAATGTAAATTGAAGTTTTTTCAACAAATAATAAGATTATATTGTAAATATACATACGTTATAATAGGGGATTTAAATATTTGCACAGAAAAAATATGTAAACACATTCCTAGTGTACGAATATTTAAGTATTTCATTGTATATACTCTGTATATATGTATATACACATATACAACAAGAACTCAAATAAAAAGAAAGATACTCATGCGTTCTCTTCGTTATCAATGATGACCCGGTTAAAAGTACAATAGCATTCATGTAGGTTTTCCTAACTAGAACTTTTTTAACACTTTTGAAATCTGTCAAGACATAGGAGCAACGTTAGTTTCGTATGAACTAATATCGTTATTGCTCTGTCGTGTAAATTTAAACGGAAATTTACAGAGATGAATATAATAGGGAAGAATAAGTTACTCAGAGAACATATGTCACGTATACCCTGCGGCACATTTTCGAATACTTGAAAGCTTGACAGCCATCACGTTTCAGTCCAGTCCAAATATTTTCTCTATATCTTACCATCGACCTTTATTGTCTCTTTGTATGTCGCTTCTATCTAGTTCGAGTATGACATAGGTTAGTTTAGAATATCAAGAATTGTAACTTGTATTACCGAGTATTTGTATATCAAATTATTCGATATAATATTATATTTTCAAATAATTACTCATAACATTTGCCGTACATTAAGGATTAATAAATTAGCAAAAATTAATAATAAAAATAAATATAATATAGTAAAAATTATAAGATAAATATCAGAAAAACAAACGAAAATTTATTTAATATATGTATATTTAACGTTGATTAAGGGAATAAATTCTAATACTATATTCACAGTTGAGATATCAAACGTGAGATATCAATAAGACCGAAATCGAACGAACCTAGAAAGTAAAATAAAAAGAGTAAATACAAAGGATGGATAACGTCGCATTCTGTGTGGCCAAACTGGATGCATAGCCAATACACACAGACACACATAGAAGTATGAAGGAACGTACAATACAAAGAAGGATCGAATGCTTTGAATTCGCTTTTCGTTTCGATTCTCTACGATTGTTCCGCTACCACGGAGATATTTGCTTTTAAAGTGCAATCGATTCGATTGCCTGTAATATTCATTCACGTATCGTATGTAACTGAGCTATTTTAGCGTATATTTTTTTCTGAAAAAATCGAAAACAATCGTAAGATTCATTTTTTCATCACTTTTAAATTCGAACATATACAAACAAATGAAAGATCGATTGATCTATCTCTATATACCGCGATCTATGTTCGACGTTTGAATTTTCAAGAATTTATATAGGTCACTACTTCTATCTGTTCTAAGAATAAACACATTGGAAATCAAAGCGAGCGCGTTATTTCCCGATCGGTAAATTAAATTGCATGAGCTTAAAATGTAATCTCGTTGGACTATTAAACGTGATTGTAAATATTCTGTATAAATTTATAATAATATATAAATGGTTTTGAGTTTTATTATATTATTATATAAATATATAAATTATATAAATTAATTTAATTTTGTATATTATTTGTTATTTCTTTTCTTTTTTTTCAAAATAAAAACTGCAAGTTTTTTTCACAATTCCCGAAGTAAATTATAAAAAATATTGTATAATTACAACAAAGTAAACTTTCTGACATTCTACAACGACGTAAAAATTTAATATCGTTAAGCGAGTTATCCTATTACAAAGAGGATAGCAATAATCAATTAGCTAAGAAAGATCACGTAAATAAAGCGATACAGTTTCATTGTCATTTACAAAGAAATAAGAAGAAGTTTTTAAGAAGAGGTATAATTTAATTAAACTTTCTTATAGCTTGTCAATAGATAATCAATAGATACTGTCGTTTGAACAGAAAATCGATAGAAGGATGCTCGGTAAAAGATAACGTTATTAATACTTAAATATTTTTTTTACCTCTTATTTGGTTCTTTTAAAATAAACAAGCTTAAAATCCTTACGGTAAGTTTTCGTTATCGGCTATAAGGTAAAAAAGAAACGAATCGATTGTAACCTATCGAACAAGAAGTTTGAAAATTTAAATTTCTTGATTAATAAAGGAAAAAATAACTTTTAATCCATTAAAATTGAAAAAGATTTCGTTGTTTGATTCATAATTTTTAAAAGGCGAAAAAAAAAGAAAAATTAATAAAATATCGAATTTGAAAATATTATATACCTTGAACATATTTTTGTTCCATCAAGACTGAGAAATTCTATTAAAATTGATGAAGAAGGCTACGAAAAAAAATCAATTTGATCTTTAGCGAGATCACAGATGCTGGAACATATTTCAAATGTGCAAGGGCGTTACGAATATCTAGATGTTTTCCCATGTTGTGAGAGAACAGCGGAGTGTGTAATTCATTACATGAAGGCAGCATCGTCGACAACGAGACACTCGCATCAAGCTTCGAGCTTCGAGGAAGACCATGATGCAATAAAGCATTGCGATTCGTGGGCGTGTCGCTACAAACATTATTTTCTCGATGATGTGAAAATAGGTTTACCTCATCGTTTAAATTCGATTCTGAATATATATACATAGATACCTATTAAGAAAATAAATCGATCAAGATTTATTCATTAATGAGTTTTTATTCGCAAATCTTAGTTCTTATCATTATTATTATTTTTTTTTTAATTTATATAATTTTCTTTCTTTCCTCTTTCATCAGTGTACATACGTACGTGACTTCGTGCGAAAAAGTAAATGTACAAAGTGCGAAATTTTGCAATGCAAACCAAGCGTCGTCGTAAGAGAAAACTAAGTTAGTTTTCTCAAGTTCTAGTATCATATGTATGTATACGTATGTATATATATATATATATGTATATATATATATATATATATATATATATATATATATATATACGTTTATACCATTTGTGTAAGTAAAAATATCTGTCATGCAAGGTATATAGCTCTACGTCATTAGGTTAAAACGAATAACTAATTTTTCACGTCTTAATATCTCGGGTAAAACTTTCCATTGAATAATAGTCGATGATGAATTTTCTTTTCGATTTTAATAAAAGATAAGAGATATCATTTTATCTTTCGTAAGAATGACGAAATAGATTTATTATCTAAATTCTAAGAACTCTGAATGAAATATTTTCTCATAACAGAGATTCATAGATACATGAAAAATACGATGATGTATCTTCTCAAATATTTGCAATAGTAGTACAACTGGATTTATCGTTTTTCACAGGTAATCGATAAAAAACGACAGGCGTATGCAAAGTAACGCAAGAAAAAAGAAGGAAAACCGACGATGTTTTATGAATATACTTACGACGCTAGTCGCAAGGAAAAAATTTGTATGACCGGTTGCATCGATCATCATAAAATTTTTGCATATTCCGTGTGAAAATGGAACTAGTAGGATCGATGCTGTCATGTTCATTTATAAAACTTGAAAAATAAATTATGGATAGATTTTTTCTTTTTTTTTTTTTTTTTTTAAATTAATATAAATAGATATCTATTATACATCAAATTTATTATTAAATATAAACAATTTACATTCAATTTTATATTCATTTTCTTTTATCTTCAAATATTCTCTTATCTTGTTAATTAATATCCTATATTGAATAATTTGCATTCGTCGTTTCTTGAAAATTTATACGCTAGACTTACCTTCTAATTCAGATACAATTCGCATTATTATTAAATAATTTACATCTTCTTTATAATTCACTGCGAACTAACGACGAAACTCACAATACGAGCTTTCATCATATATACGAAGAAGAAGAAGAAGAAGAAGAAGAAGAATAAGAAGCGTATATAAAAGGGATAAAGAGTACCGTCGTTGAACGTGCAGCTGAATAAGATAACAACGTCTAGAATGACATGGTCGCGAGTTTCTATACTACAAGAGTTTCATTTTCGTTTCCCCTTTAAGTAGTTCAAGAACAAAACAAAATTCTTTTTGAATTAGTAATGTAAATAAGTGTAAGAAAAAAAAAAAAAAAGAAACACGAAAAATTGAACGTCCAATACTTTTTAAAGCTCGATTTAGAAATTAACAAATAAATTTACCAAAATATCGATTCCCTTGTATCTTTTATGGACCAAATACGAGGAAAGCTTCGTTCTAATTCGACTAACTAGATTCCGAAGAACATACGTAAAGCTTTCGCACGCATTCACACACATAAGTACGTATATATGTAAAATGTTGAAATTCGTCAAAAATATCTTGCAAACGTCTCATCGGCCAATCCGAAGTTTGTATGAACTCTGAACGAGCTCGTAAAACCTCAAGATAAATATAACTTTTCAACCTGGAACTTAACGGGATTTAACGAGCCGTTCAAATACTATTGCGTTTCGTAACTCATTTATCCCTATATTTATTTTCATCGTAAATCCTACGAATTCATTATCGAACGTCGTAAAGTAACGTTTTAAATGTCGCCTTTTTACTTTATCTGTCTATCTCTCTCTCTCTCTCTCTCTCTCTCTCTCTCTCTCTCTCTCTCTCTCTCTCTCTCTTTTTCTCGCTCTTTTTCTCTCACAGCCATCATCGATAATTAATTTTAGACGTACAAAGCTAAACTCAATGTTATCGAGGTCGTTTATATTTTATATCAATAATACGACTTACGAAATGTTTGCCGTGGTATGATATCCAACTTGCATATTAATATTAGAGTTGCCAGATGCTTTTCACCCTATCGAATTCATTTATGTTTAATGAGATTCGTCTGGTCTTTTTATAACACTCTCCATCTCTTTTTACCGAAGTCCCGATCGTTAAGTTTTAAAACTACGGGTGACCGCCTAATTTCATTTTATTATATCTATAAATCTTTATGAAATGATATTGAACGAGTTTGTGTAAAGCGAAATGATTATCGTATTTGCTATCTTGTAAGAAAGTTATTTAGAAATTCAAATTATTTCTATTTGCTTGTTAAATTGCTGATGTCGTTTCCAGTGAAGGAGGGATTTATCTTTCAAATTGTCTATATGAAGGTAATTGCATTAGATAAGGATAATAAATTAGAAAAGACTTGATTATTTACCCTTTTCTTCGTTCGACTATTATCTCGATTACGTTCGTTTTCTTTTTATATACGTTAGTGATGAAGATTGAAAAATAGCCTTGAAACGAGCCGTTTGATGAAAGAATATTAAGAAATTCTCTATGTTAAGAATAAGCACAAAATGATAAATGAAAAATGAATTGAAAAAAGGAAGAAAAAAAACAGAAAAGAAAATTCGAGAGATCGTAGTGACATCGTAACTTCAACAGTAATTCGTTTCTCACAATAGATAAATACAAGATAATATATGTTGTGCCACTTGCGCAATCTTTCGCTTTAATCTCTTCCTCCTATTTCTTTCTTTTTCGTTATAAACGATAAAGACGGTCCTCTTCGTTCACCAAAGAAACGAAGTGTGCTAAATTCTTAAAAGATTAAACCGGACGAGATGCTCAACGTAAATTGTATAGTGTAAGAAGAACGTAAAGACTATCATGAAAATGACTCGTAAAACGGAAAGCAAAAATTCGTTTCTTCTCTTCACATGAAGCATCATGATTTATGATATTCAAAAATCTTTTCAACGCACAACTGTTGCCACAAACGAGCCAAATATTCTCCAGCTAGAAATAAGCCAATTAATTAAATGATATTCATTCTTTAATAAAACACGAATCAAAGAAATTATCATATCCGAGGTTGATTTAATAGACACGACGATTATACTGACGAATAATCCTTCGCATTCGACTTCTTTAACTTAACTGTCGATTGTGCAACTTAAGAAAATATATGTAGTAAGAAATATAAACGCATACATTAAGAAATGTTTAATTATTTCTTCGCGATCGTATTTAAACAATCATAAAAATCATAAATTAACTCGTGATAATTTAACTTCGAACTTGTGCTTTGTTGTAATTTTTACATCATTCTTAACATTTAATTATTTTTTTTTATCAATGCAACGAAGATATACTTATCGATCTTTCTAGAATTCTACTTAAAGAGTTGTATTAAAGAATTCTAAAAAATAATTAAAAGATAATCCCAAACAAATTTTTCCTATTATAAACTACCGAAGAGATTTGATCTCTCTCTTTCTCTCTCTCTCTCTCTCTCTCTCTCTCTCTCTCTCCTCTCTCTCTGTCTCATTACCTCTGATTGCGATTACGAAATTTGAAACTTTTCCTTTGAGATGGATTCAATTCGAGCAAGTTCGCAAATACGTATGGTGCATCCACGATAACCTCCGTGTATATACATTTCAACGTGATCGCGATGTAAATCAGGAGAGTGTTATTTAAATGAAAGTCACACGTGGTTGGTCACGGTATTGCGAGCACGTACGACATACATAAATATAAAACTATCATATATACACATACGTATGTATGTCATAATTAACGACAAAAATGTGAACGTTTTGTGTGACGTCCATCCATCAAGTTCGTTCAAGTTCGTAAATTTGATTTTGATTTGATGAGCTAGCGTTTGACAAAAGAGAGAAATATCCTATTGTATTAATTAAAAACGCGGAAGTCTCTACTGAAAGTTTTGCGATATTGGCTAAACGTTACCCATTCATTAAAAAAGAACAACGCATTCGTTATTTTGCAACATGTCAAATTTATATGTGGACAATAAAATATGTGAAAAATGAAGAAGTCTATACGATAGAATGAATCTTATAAAAAGAAAATAATAAAAACTATGTAGCAACGTTAAAATAAATTCAAATGAAACGAAATCGTTTAATGAACGAATGTTAGAAATATTCGTATATTCGACAGTAGAATAAATTCGTTTGAAAAGATCAAAATAGTTTAAGTTTATTATATCGATTTAGAAAAATATTGCAATTTAGAAAAAAATTTAGAAAAATAAATAATTAAATTTAAACAATGTTCATAAAAGTTTTTAAAATTCGAATTTTAAGAAAATAGCCATTGGTTGTAATGACGATGAATTAAATATTATAGAAGATGCAAAGATTCGATTAATGAAATACATGCAAATATTTAATTGTTTTTGTTTATCGTAAAAACAAGTTTTTTAAATTGAAAAATGTAAAAATGTTGCCTGTGTATATAGATATATTTTTCGAATGATTTTTTTTTCAATTTTCACAACAATGAAGCAAAATAATTATTTATAACAAAATTAGTCAAATGTTTGATTTGCCATTGAAAATAACTTTTATGAATGCGTTAACATGTTCACTAATGACCGTTTCGGTTGCGATGGAAACGTAGTCGATATTTATCTGTATATCTCCGTGTACATACATATGTGCGAGCGTGCACGCGAAAAGACACGAAAAAGAGAAGTAAAAAGTATGTGTGTCGAGCCGGAACGCACGCACCTTTCCCGTGAAAACTTTCCTTCTGGTCGCCTTATCGTGTCTCATGTTCTTCTTGATTCAAAGAACAGAGAAATGTAAAAGGAACGTTACAGTTCAACCGAGACGTCATTAGCAAAAACTTTTAAAAGAAAAAAAATTAAAAAAATTAAAAAAAAAAAAAGAAATTAAAATAGAAAAGAAAATTATCATTAATTTCTTCAGAAATATTGACAAATTATCTTTAATAATTTTTTCATGATTATCATAAATATGCGAGTAACAATTTGTATGATCATATTTCGTCTATGATTTTACTAACGACTTATAAAAGTCGTATTTAAAATATTAATTAAAATGAATTTTGTATCTTTTTCAATATAAAATAATTTTTGTTCCTGGAAAGATTAAAACAAATCTTTAAAAAACTTCTTTCGAATTTCAACAATATATTTATTTCTTTTCACCTACGTTCTTTCAACTGCCGATTATAGCCAAGATTTGCCGAAGAAACGATTCTTAAGGGGGTAGTTTCACGTCGCAGTTTCTAGTTCGAGAAGTTTTTTAACGATAATGTCGGGGTTTTTTCTGAACCAGGCGAGGCGTGACGATTTCACCTTTCCGACAGCTCATAAAATCAATGTTCTATCGGCATCAAAAAAAAGTAGAAAGAAGTTTCGTAGAAAAAAAAGTGATAAAAATTGATTTTACTTAGCAATTTAAATATTGTCGATCGATTATATAGATAAAATAGGTCGATTAGAACATCATCGTGTAAAAAAAGATCGATTGTAAGCTCAAAAGAAAAGTACATAATAATTGTAGCTTACTTGTAAAAATAAATAATAATTGTTGGTTAGTTGTAATAGATGATAAGATTTAATGAAGTCCTTGAATAAACTTTAATTAAAAATTTATAAAGTAAAGTCGTTTCTAGATAAACAATCTATTGTTGCAACTAAACGACGAACATTATCAAAAGCTTTTAAATTCGACGATTAAACTTTGATAAAATTGCAATAACTCTTTCTTCTTTTTTTATCTTCCAAACGATCAACGTTATTTCTCCTTTCTCATAATAAATTCGAGTCTAACTATTATCAACGAAGAGAAAATAGAATTTAATTACACCGACTGATCGAATTCGATTTTTATATATCATAGTCAAAACGTTCGAGAATAATCATCTCGATTCTAGCACCGAAAGTTGAATTATATTCGTTCGATGATAAAACCAGCGTTTGCGTTAAAAATATGATTTATCGAATAAATTTCGATAATTTCGAAGAGACATTTGATCGTGAGTATTTAATAGATCTTCGTTTGAAAAATTTAAATCCGATTTCGATGTTAATTGATCGATCGCATCGTAATACGAACACAAATATCAATTTTAACATAGTATAGTTACTCTAATCGTTTCGTTGCATGTTTTGTTCGCTCATCGATCAGAATAACATAGAGACATAGATGATTCTATTATAACTTCTATTAAGGCTCCACGCACGTACGATGTAAGCAAGACAGCTCCGATGTCGAAGTCGCGAATGAATGTGTCTCGATAACGAAAAGCTTTCTCCGCTACACTATAACGACTCACATCGTTAGACGAGTTAACGAGAAGCAAGCTAATCGTGATCGATCGCGTCGATCAGAAATAACGACGGCATGTCCATGATAAGCGTGTGACACACGTAGAACATACGGTAAGTGCATATCGACGTAACAATGAACAACACGATTTTATCGCGACCTATTCCGCTTGTACTAATCTTGAATTATTCATTCTTCGAAATATTCATTCCAATGACTAATGAAAAATTTATTTTTTCCTTTTATATACATCGAATTTTAAAATGTTCAAATAGTATAAAACCAATATCCTATACATCGATTAATAACGTCAATAACCATATAATTCACGATTTTGTAGAAATTTTTAAGACAGAATATATTTATAATCTGTGAATCGGATAATAATTGGTTAAATAACGTTAATGAAATGCAAATTAGAATTCATATGTCGTAATTACGCAATCATACACATTAATTAAGAGTTAATAAATATAAGTAATATTTGGATTAATCATTTTTTATTCTTCAGAGACATCTGACAGTTACTAATGTTCTCTGTTACTACTTGCTTGTCCGCCTTATCAGTGACAATTATCACTACGTTCCGCGTTGTTACGAATGTATGTACGTATGTACAAATGTGTGACTGTAATGGACGTGCTTCCGTTTCCTTTTAGTTATATGGGTGGCCTCTAACAAAAGAACGAACATATTTAGTTATATGTACCTAAATGGAACTTCTATAATCACAAGTAGAGATCTTCTATAATCACAAGTAAATGGCATAATCAATATTATACGAATTAATCTCAATGCATTTTTTTTTCTACGCTTCTCGAATACGCAAATATTTATACAGAAATACATCTAATGGACCAATACTATATACCCTAACAATATCTCAGAGATGAGTATATATACTATATACGTATACATATGTACGAGACCATAATCTAATACTCTTTATAGTCTTATGACTGGAAACAATAGCGTGTCGTTTAATGATGAGATGAAATATCAGCGATCTCGTTAAATTGACCTTGAACATTAATCTCATAGCTATTATATGAGTAAGCACGATGTCATACGTCCTATGAATCTTCGAGGAAAAATTTCTCGAAGGATTTCGTTTCTTTAAATAGTCAGAAAGAGATCAATAGAATACATTTTAAGGAATAATTTAAAAGGAAAAAAAGAAAAGAATGAAGAAGGCAAAATTCTGTAAGCAACTCTTCATGAAATAAATAATTTTCTGTGTTTTTAAAGGAATAAATATTTCGTTTAAATGTAGCCGAAAAAATTTAGACGAAAAAAATCGAACAAGAAGTATTTAATAAATGATTTCATAAAATCCATGATATTTCCGTAAGATATATGATTTTTTATTTTTCTTATATTAACAAAATCTTGCAAAGCGATATTATTTGCTTAATTTAACTAAATTTTATCGATAACATGTAAAATCAAGAGAAAGATTTAAATGGTAAAATTAATAGAATCTTTTAATGAGAATTTTTTTTTTGTCAATTTTTAGTCTAAAATTCAATTCTAGGATTAATATCCAAGCTTCTGCACTCATTGTCAAACTATAACTAACTTTGATGATGCCAAAGTATCGAGAAAATTGCTCCATTATCTTCCCCCTTTCTCTCACGTTTCTCGTGTTTATATATACTCATCTCTTTCCCTCACAAGAATTGAAATGGTCGATACGAAATACCAGAGGGCAACAAACTCATTAATTAACTACCCCTTTTAGAAGGAACTCATTCGTCACTACATTCATTATGAAATCTCAGTAACGATCGTCAAATATAAGAATAATTTGACATGGAAGGTTTCAAGGAAACCTTATTTAAATAATGCATTGACATTAAAGTAACGTTGTCGATAACTATGATGTAATAATAAATATTGAGAAATATCGCTATACTTGGAAAAATTGAAAGGAATAAACATTGTTCGTTAAATGAACGAAAGATAATTCACGTATCGGAAGCATTCAACTATTTAATAATCGTGTCGATCAACATGATCATGAAGAATATAATGACGTAACAAAAATGTAAAGAAAAGAGATAAGTATTATAGATTTGCAAAGTATACACGATGTTAAACTTTCTCGAGAGAACTGACACCTACAACGTTGTTGAGTTTCTGAATAGTTTGAGGATGAAAGAGTTATATAGTTTCATTATATAGTTTCCTTGGACTTTCAGGTGGCAAACAAAGTATGACCGAGCTATCTCACTCTATATGGCTAACAGTTTCTACTCGCTCAGTAGTTAGACTTAATGCTAATATTTGATGTTCTCTTAATCGTAATATCCGTTACGGTGCACGCACTTACTTATGAAATTTCTCAAAATCGTTGCAGAAAGAAAGAAAAACCAATAAAAAAGTGGGAGTAAGAAAAGAACATTAAAGAAAGCAAAATTAAAAGTATAAGATGTCAAAGAGGAATTTCCCTGGTAGAGAAATTCAATATTCATGAACAACAATTTTATTAACTAGATTCAAAGAAGAAAAATTAATGAGGCTAAAAAAGTGTATAATAGTCTAAAGATTTATTGTTGGCCATGTAAAGAGCTTACGATGAAAAGAGACAAAGACAAAGTGAAAATGAGAGAGAGACAGAGAGAGAGAGAGAGAGAGAGAGAGAGAGAGAGAGAGAGAGAGATAAAGCGGTAAAAGGATTTACCGGAAGTGTGTTTGTATCGGTCAAAGGGACGTTAAAGGGCGGGGGCTAAAAGCTCTTGGCGTAGCCGTTAGCGAACCTTCCTTCCTCTAGGTGACAGGATGGAAATTCGAGAGAAACGCATTAATGAAACTAATAGAGCAAGCGCGACCGTACTCCTACTTCGAAGCAAGATGAAACGTGGCGTAAAGTCGGTCAGCCTCGCGCTTCAAAGTGCCAACGCGGCTTTATTAACTGGTTGTTAATTTGACCTACGACTTGAACGGCCTTCTCTATGTGTTAGAGAATAACCGACTCGTGCCGTACGACAAAAAGCTTGACTTCTCGACGTTCGACACCACCCTTTTCAACGTTCTCGTCGATCGACATCCATACCCTTCGTTAAACCCGAAAACCAGAAAGCTTCGATCAACACTCGATGTCTATACGATATCTTCGAATAAAACGCGTTTTATCAATATCCTGTTCTCCTGTCGCAATAAAATATGTTACTGTAAGATATTTTATAGGAGTAACCCAAACAATTTAATATGTTTTTCAATCTTCAATTTTGACAAATTTTTGTTTGAATTTATTAGTTAATAAATAATATGCTAAAATGTACTTTGGTTCTTCCTCTTTACATGTCGTAAGTGAAAATTTTTAGAAAATATTTATAACAATACAATACAATACAATACATAACAATATACATAAAAATACATGAAAAAATGTTTATTTGATAAAATCAAAATGTTTCAATTTAGCTCATTACGGAATAAGTTGATACGTCTCTAAAACATTTTGATATGATTCTTAATAACTATTTCTATTATTCAAAATATGTTATTTCAGTTATTTTTCTTTATATTTTTCTGATTGGTATCTATAGTTTTCATTATTTCAAATTGATAAGTTATATCAATATGACCCAGAAAAAATGTATCAACCTATCCCACAGGAAGTCGTTATATGAAAACATTTCTATACAAAATATGGAGCATATAAAAAAAGTAATATAACGTAATAAAAACAAAAATTAACAAATTAATTCAGGATCTAAAGTTTTATAGCATTTCAAAATAAATATTTATTTTTTCTCCATAAGAACGAAAATAGTTGAATAACAACTGCTATTTCCAGTGTACACGAACGTATGCTCTATCATAGTAAATAGATAAATAATAAATTTGAAACATCTAATAATAAACGAGTTACATATATACAGTTTCCAAATAATTTCTATGTACCAACCTACTCCTTTTATGTTATATTTCCTTTAATCGTTTATATTATTTTGTTATTATAAAATTTATTAATGAAAAGTTAAAAATATAAATTATCTGTAAATATATGAAATAAAAAATTGATATATATTCCATAATACCATTCCATTTTCTATATTTTATTTGTCAAACTACATTTTATGCGACTATAGTTTGTTATTGCTTTTAGTTTTATATTGTTTCTTTTTGCTGAATATATTTTTAATACATTTTTATATTTACTTAAGTTTTTACATTAATTAATTATTTGAAAAAAATTAAATTTCATTTTTAATTTCAAGTCACATCTTAAATTTCAATTTTCATACTTATATTTGATTTTTCTGTTTCGTTTAAAATATTTTTACGTAGAATCGTAATCCTTCATATATTATTGTATCTATTATCAACCGATAGTTTATTATCGTTTAGTTTCCAATTCATTTGACAAATCGATCGTTCCCTAATATAGATATTATGCATATGCATCTCTGTATTTCATAATATAATAATCGGATCAGCGAATAAATTGAATATATATCGGGACAAATGTTTGTTTAACGTTTATCCCATCGATTCGAAATCTCTTATTCTCGCGAAAACTCGAATTCACTTGCAGATCATCTGATTGGTAAATTGACCGCGACGGAAACTTTAGTGCTAGACGGCTTGTCAACGACAATTCAAAAAGTAATTAGTACCATGTTCAAGCAGCAAATGCAATTGAATTAGTACATAAATAAATGAATTTTCACGATGAAAACACGTGATTTTCTCTCTTATTACATTCTAACATTCTTTTTATTTATTTATCGTTTTGGTGAACTTTTTAAAACAATTTGTTTGGAGAAGATTCTTGTAATATTTTTCATATCATAAACTGAACTTTTTGTATTTCCCCTTTCTTTTTTTCTCTCAACGAAATAATTAAATATTCTATCTACGACAAAGAATACGGGTCATAGTATTAGCCATCATTCATGAATTTATAATCACTGGGATTTAAGCTTTAAGCGAAGGTAGTTCCATTTTCTTGTGCGCAGTCTTTCGCTGCTTGATCCCTGTTTGCATAATTCTGACCAATTACGGTGGATGTCAAAATTCTAGAACGAGTTTAAATTACGTTTGGTCAAAGAGTTAAAGAGAAAGGTAAAAAGAAAGGGCCAGAGAAAAGGAGAGAGAGAGAGAGAGAGAGAGAGAGAGAGAGAGAGAGAGAAAGAGAGAGAGAGAGAGAGAAATGATGGTGGCCAAACCGCTTTCGTAATTACGCGGTTCATGATACAAAACCTCTTCTAAACGTGTATCACCGAGATCGATCGGATAATGTTAATATATATATATATATATACACATATGTACATATATACGTATATATACTATATATGTTAATACTAAATCCTATATGTAGCTATTTCTCTATAATAATCACTCTCGAAGTCGTTTTCTATAGAAATGATCAGGCGTTATAACAAATTTCATGGAATTTACGTTATAGATTATAAGTCATGCTAGAATAAATTTGATACAGTTATTTATGAATGATTTCGATAATTCGTGAAATTACACGCTTCTCAATAATCGTAAATGCTAGATGAATTAATTGATTCGTTTGACCGTGCCTTGACCGTCAAAATCGTTTCACAGAAAATGGTATACGCGCCCAAGGGATTACGAATAAAAATAAAACAAGGACGAGTAAACCAAATTACGTGTATGTATACACACTACCTAATTCTACGTAGTTCTACGAATTATCGTTACACCGAAGATCAGAGAAGGAAAATGCTGCGAGCAAAGCAACTATATTGGTAGGAGAATAAACGGGAAAACAAGATTTCAGACTATGTATATATATATATATATATATATATATAGTCTGTATGTAGTGTTTCTGTATCTCTCGTTTATATGTGTAGCATATCTCTTTCTTCTTTACCTCTGATTTTCTTTCTTTCTTTCATTTTATGTAGGTACATATATATGTAGAAACTCATATATATATATAAATAGCCAGAGGGTTCTGCGAGCACCCCCAATGTCGACAGTGAAACCAACCCTAAAATTCTGACCATGTGATTAGAAGGGTGTCGTTCATCTATTTTTCCCTCGGCAATACTTACGTTAACCTTGTGCTAAAGAAAGATACAAATTGTATTTGGAAGACTATTTTCAGTTCGTAATTATTATCAGCTGCAAAGCAATATGATTTCGGTAATTTTTTCAAATTTTTGAAATAACAATCGAACAAATTAAATTTCGTAAACCATGTATATCGAACATTATCGTTTCTATGGTAATTAATTTTCATTGTGCGCAATATCTCTCTCCAGATATTATTATTTAAATATCAATTCGTAATACAACGATTCTATTGGAAACCAATGACGTAATATGTTTCGGTAGCGATTATGTTATTAAAGTTTTAGTGTTATATTGCTTAAAAACATATCGATTTAGTTTATTCAAAGTTTAAGTTTATCCTTAAGTTTATCCTTGTTTTAGTTTTACCAAACAAATTGTATTTAAATATCAAAAGGAAGAATTAATAAGAAAATTAAATAAATGTAGTTTTTTTTGTTTCTACATTTGATATTAATTGCTATTGATTATATATGTATCAGACATTGTAAAATAAGTGAAAAGATAACATGTTCAAAGGAATGACAAAGTAATAACAGCATAGTCTGTAATAGCATAGTCTGTAACAGCATCATCTTTGCAAAGTTTAATATGATATTGTTGAGAAGAACATCTTATCTACAAACATTCCCATAGTTAAGGAAAGATAAAAGTTCTGCAACCCTTGCGCGTTTCTTGATCACGACCTAATGGTCGGGTTCGTTCAAAAGGTAAATGCAAAAAAATGGAAAGGTAAATTCTATGAAAAGTCGACAAAGATTATTTCTTTTTGAAGAATCTATACATAATCAGATTAATCGAAAAATAAATGAGAAGTTACTTAAAGCCAGAACAATTAGTGAATGCATCCAAATATATGTTTATTATAAATATGTCAATATGTTAATTATATGAAAAATGATAGACTGCAATCAGAGTACTATGAAAAGGATCGATTAAAAACTAATATAATAAAAACTTTATGTTTCTTTATATTTTATCGTGAACAATTTAGTTGAATTATGTAAGATCGAATATTCATTGTGTAGAAATTTTTTAAAAACATTCATCACAGTAATATTGAATTAATCTTATTTATTTATCATTCTCATGTTCTATATCTAAAGTGAAATCGTAGAATATATGTAACGTTTCATATTTTAAGAATTTTCCAATACATGGTCTCTTAGTCAGACGATTACAAAGTCACCAATACGAGTTATTCATTCGTTTATGAATTATTTATTACGAAAGATTTCAATAGATCGAATCGAAACAATGCCGTTCGACCGAGATGTCGATTTAAAGATGGCAACCTGTTCAAATTTTCACGATAAAGGACAAAAACAGAAAGAAGAGACGACATTGGCGAAGACATTCGAAAGAAGCACCATCGATCATGCATGAACCGTAGAGACAATGAAACGACCAAGTCCGTATGGAAACAACTCATGCTTTCTTTCGATTTATTCTTTTCATCTCGCCAGGTTTTCTACTGTCCCTTCTCGATCACGAAAACAGTGAGAACCACGCATAGAAAGTCAATTTTCAAACAATATCTCCATTGTTCTATGTATACGGCCCTTCGCAAATTGTCATATTCTCCTTATAACTTTTGACATTTTTATCGACAGTTTTATCGACAATTTTTGAAACTGTGACAAATGACTAATACAAATTTCGAATTCCAATAATATCTCAAATTCTACCAATACGAATGAAGTGACAAATTTTTTGTGATCGATGTATCCATTCGATATCCTTCATAATTTTTTAACACGTTGAATATCGTGGGAATTATCGATGACCGATAATTAATTTCGCAGACTTTATTTTTAATACTTCTTTTTATGACATTTGAAAGATACTAAATGTATATTTTCTAATAAGAATAAAGTCTAATGTAAAAAAATATGATAATACATTTTCTTATATTTTTTATCTACAAAAATTTATGAAAGATATTAGGTGAATATATCGATTTATGCATGGTCGAATTCGACGAATAGTCAACGTTTAAGAAAAAAACAAAAAGAAATATATCAGAGTTGATATCGTAGGTTTGGAAAAGATTAGTAGAACTTATTAATTAATGACATGAAATAAAAGCTTCGAATCGCTCGATTTTTCTTCATTTATAGTAAAGTACCTATCACCCTTCGATATCTCTTCTCGTCACGTAAGTAATTCGGCTGCTCGTAAAAGAGGCAAATAAGAAAAGAAGATGGAATGCGAAAGGGGAAAAGTTCTTTCCGAAAATGAGGGTGGAAATTAAGAGAAATCTTCAAAAAAAGATTTACGAAAACTTCTCACGAATATTATTCTCACCTTTTAAAATAGGTCACGATATATACTACTATGCTTGCTTAAAACGACGACGAATACGATTACGTCGATGGTATACTTACTGGCGTATTCCACCGTCGTGCTACTTGTTGCTCGCAATGCTTTTACAATCGAACGAAATGAAAATGTAAATTCGTGGAACATTAGAAGAAGAAATTCTAAAAATTATCAAATAGAAATGTAGTATCTGTGTGATTCATCCTCGTCCCTGTATCCAGCTTATTTTTTATTTATTACGATTCTATTAGAATTCGAAAAAAGTCTTTCTTTTTCCTCGAGAAATATTTATATTTCAATAGAAATATGACATGCCATATATTTTTCAATGTAATTTTATATTTATATATTTCTCCTTTAAACGAATAATACAATACTTCAACTTTTGAAACATAAACCTTTGATAAAAATTTGCTTTTGTTTAAAATCATACAATTTTATTCGCATTACATTCATGTGTGCAGATATTCGACACGTACACACAAAGAAGTTGAACATTTATCGAAGAGAACGTATCGTGTCAGATAACCTTGTTTTCATTTTATAGTTTTTATTTTACATTTGGGAAAAGCGATAAGGTACACAAGTTTTGTTTTTCTTTCTCTATTTCCTTCGTCCTAAAAAATCATCGTTGAAGATGGGAGAGATTTATGACGGAAGGTAGACTGGCATTAGATAAGAAAGAGACGTTATACCGAAATATTCTTCCACGTTTGTAAGTAAATATCTTTTTCAAAATAAAAAAGAGAAAGGGTGAAGAAAACAAACAAATAAAAAAAAAAATAAAAAAATATCGAAAATGAGTGGCACCTGGTGGAACTCTCTGTCGAACGATAATCATTTTCTCGACTGATAACGATACAAATGATAACGATAATAACAATGTTTGCAACGCTCGTTCATGGATGAAAGAAGAAGAGAAGAAAAAAGTAAGTACGTAGTACTTATAACAATAAGACGCTAAGGAAAAAAAGGAAAATATCATTCGTACCAAGCTGGTTTCTATCTTGATTTCTTTTTTCTTTTTCTTTTTCTTTTTCTTTTTCTTTTTCTTTTTCTTTTTCTTCTTTACTAACGATGTCATGTTATTATTAACGTTATATAACGAACGACATATAATACTATTCTTCTTTTATTTTTCTTTTGGACCTGTAATATTCTCGGATATCAATTTGATGATTTCTCTACCTAATAGAAAATTATCAAATCGAAAAATCGAATGAACTAGAAAATCTCGATTACTTATCATGTAGTTCAAATCTATGACTCGGTATATTTCAGTACATATATATCTATTTAAATACATATACATAGGCTGATGTCACGCGAACAAATCTTTAAAGTTTACCTTTCAACATATTCAAATGCAGAATCGTATGCTTATGATCATACACGAATAAAATTCATCGATCGTTTAACCCCGAGCAAGAAAATTTGATTAAAACGAGATGAATAAGTTATCGCCTTTACCTCGATCATGCAATATGCTGGGCAAATAATTAATTATTTAATAATTATCTAGATAATTGGTCGTTCGAGTTTCGGCATTGGCAAATGTAAATGCTACAATCAGTGAGATAATGTTACTTCTTATCAATCATATATAAATCGATTCATAAATAAGCGCCGTTTTATTGTAAGAAATTCCTTACTTACAACTGGCACTTATTTATGAATCAACCCCCCCAATATATGAAGAATGAGAGAAAAAGAGAGAAAAATTGACTACGTTGTTTCGAAAATGATGATATTTTTTTTCTTTCATCTTTAAGATAAAATAGAAGAAAAATAAAAAATCTTTACGTACGACAAGTCTAAGCTTGAACGATATGTCCTTAAGCTTCTCGAAATTGAGCTAATTTTTCGAATCTTCCACATGCGAGGTTCCAATGGAAAAAGAAGTAACTAATACGTTAAAGAATCACGATTTGATGCTCGAAAGAAGATTTACGAGCACCATTTCCGGCCTATTTTCCCCCATTTCAACGAAATTCTTGACAAATACGTTGGTTCGTGAAGCGTTTTAACCTCAACGAATCCCGTTATACCGACTAAACGACGCCATCGAATTCATGATCTTCATTTCGTTAACTATACTGATACGTAGTGTCACTAATCTTAAGAAGAAAACATTTCTTTATATATATATATATATATATATATATATATAAAAGGAATTCATCGTTTTGCTTGTCACTTCAAGAATTATTACAGCACATCAAGGATAATACTGAGAGAGAAAAAAGAAAGGTCTTTCGTTGAATTTGAAGGACAACAACGGCGTCGTCGACGGTTGCTCGAGACAGAAGGAAATTTTTCTCCAACCACCATTTTGTATCTTCGTCTTTCTTATTTATCAGATTCGATTCAGCCACGTGCCTCGAGGGATGATAAAAAAGAAAAAGGTGGATCTCTCTGAAGAGATTGTCTCCCCTTTTTCCTTTCTCACTCGCTTTATTCTCTTCTAAAAGTATTTATCGTTAGTGGCTCGAAAAAATGGCTTCGAAAGACATGTTTATTTCGAAGGAGAAGATATGAAACTATAAAGGTATCTAAATATATGTATACAAACATACATTATATAAGTAATCGTGTTCGAAAAATATTAAACATTTATTTTTACTAAATACTTAAAATTCGACCACATATTACCATTGCAACAACGATATGAAAAATTGTCATTTTATTAATGGATACTAAATTCTAAATGAAATTAATTACATAAATAAAGGAACTGATAAATAGATTGACCGTACGTATTCATCGATATACATATATACATGTGTCCTGAGATATGGAAAAAATTAATTTAACTAAACTCATATCATTGTATATGTGTATAATTCTTTAGAAACTGAGTTACGTAACGATTAGACGATTTCTTTTTTCTAATGAAAATATCTTTCCGGTTTTCTTTTTTTCTTCTGCAAATTTCATGTCTTATAATTTTTTCGAGTGTTAAAGAAAACCCCGGTAAAATTATATTCGATGAAATACGCTGATTAACATTTTTATCGTTGAGAAAAAATAATATTGTTTTAGCTTACCGAAGTTGTTACCTTGGAGATGATTGCTCCTAAAGCCCTTCGATAACGATTTCCCAGAAAACTTAAACCGATCGTAAAAATTCCGATGGTGTATTGTAGAAATAAATTTCTTTTTAGTTCGATATTTTTAGTTACTTGAGATGTTATTTGCAAAAGAAAATCGTTTTATGCTTGAAAAATAATATGTCCTAACGATTAAATCGAAGAAACGACGAGAATTCGATAGCTTTAAGCTCTCATAAAAGATATTACAGAAAAAGATAGCCCTCTCATAGAGACAATAAGTTACTCGGTTTCTTTTTTTAGATTTCTTATGTATAAATGTATTGTAGTATGGAAGGAAAAAAAAAACATAATCGATATTTATACTTTGCTTATACCTTTTTTCTGTCTATGTCTCTTTTTCTCTCTCTCTCTCTTCTTTTCACTGAACCGTCTTCTTTTCGCGAATGATATGTCGTTCTCGTCGAAAAAAACGAAAACTGGGTGAAAGATATTGGCTTGACGATAAATTTATCTTTCCATTTGTTTGAGTTAAGGGTAATCATTGGATTTCTTTCCTCATAACGTTCTTCGTTTTTCATTATACCTTAAAATTCATAGAAATTATTTTATATTTACTTTCGTACGTGTCATTCCTTCCGAAAATTTTATCAGTATTTCCATTATAAAACGTGTGCTCGGAAGCTTTTAAAATCTTCAAGAAATATGCTAAAACGTGAGAGACTCTCAGACAACTTCACATAAGAAACATGAAAGAAGAGAGGAAAGCTTTTCTTTGACCGACGTCTACTATCTCTCGGTATCTCTATTTTTCGTTTATATATCTACTCTTCAAATCTTGAAATCTATATAAGAAGTAATACGTTTTTCACCGACGTATAGAAACACGTGTTGGGTACGCTACATACATCATTTCGTTCATACTCCCTGAGGTACGTCAATTTAATTTTATCCTTTTCAAGACGAAGATCAAATTGGAAGGAGGTGAGAAAGAATAGATTATGCATTAGAACGTAATAAAGATAAATTCCTTTTTTCGAAGTCCTATCAAAAAGAAAAAAGAAAATAAAAGAAAAATAATATATAATAAAGCGTTAACTCTGCTAAAATTGAAATTTCGATACTGGTAGGAAAAGAACAAAAGCGGTACAATATATTTTATGAATTTCGCCGTGTAATAAATAATAGTTCCATTATTATATATATTTAAAAAATGCGATATAGAAGCATGAAAAGCTTTGTTAAAATATAAATAAAAGGTAACTGGGATAGAGAGAAAGAAAAAAAAAAAAAATTCGAACAGAAATAAATAATATTAATTTCCATTCCGATCAGAAATATCGATTTTTAATTCTAATAAATGAATAATTTTATAAAATAAATTAAAACTAAAATACTTGGACACATCTGCGAGTTATTCGAATGGCGGCATCGTAGAAATTTTGTACGAAACATCTCGAAGTGAAAGTTTAAGCCGAAATCCCGCGAAAGTCGGCGATCTCGTGACACGAAATATGATTTTACTTGGGCAAAGAAGAATTATGATAGAGAGGCGAGTAGGTCGTCCATTTAAAACCTGATATCGATCTATCCTGGTATCGAAATACTGTATGTAAGTTAAGGTAAGCCACGGGCGACCTCAAAGAACATAGATATATATGTACAGCTTCTGATACAATCTTCTCTTTTCTCTATTTCCTTCCATACCAAAGTATTACATACGTATCAAATTTATCTTCGTGCTTATATAGAACATAGACATTTGTTGCACACATTTCTTTGATCTCATGTAAAAATGTATTAACAGAGAACATAATGATCTTACAATTTCCTCGAATATTATTATTCACTGAACTTAGGTGTTACAGTATATATCTATGTAAGTATATACGTTATATACATATATATCTATATATATATAGAATATTTAAACGTATCTATAGGAGAATATATATATAAAGACAAATGGGTCATCGCTAAAGTACGACTAAATCCATATATTTATGTACTTCAAGACGAATAAGGAAATTTCCATTAGAAAATATGGATAAAAATCGAGAAATTGCTTATAGGATAAACAAGGTAAAAAATTCGAAAAGAAAATAGAAAAGAAGATGCTTGTTACTCGCACATGTTGTGTCAACGACGATTCTTTTTCTCTGTTTTTCTCACTCTTGGTGTCGCATATCTATATATTCTTTCATAAATGACGTATGAATCGTCCATGTTCACGTATTGGCACGAGCCGTTTCCACGGCGACGACGACGGCAAGGACGGGTACGGCAAAATGAGAGGAAAGTTTTCATGGATGTATCTCGGCATAGAGTAATAACTTTTTTTCATTGTATAAAACAGAAATTACGGCAAGTTACGTTCAGAATTTATTACGTTCGTTTAGATTTCTCTATATTCTATTCCTTAGATTCGATTAATAGTTCGATTATTTGAACTTAGACGCGAGACTTTGACACGTACGATGATTTATAAAACAGAAATCATTTTAATTAATTTTTTTTTTACGTCACGAGCAATATAGTTAAATGAACGAATAGTGAAAAACAACTCAGAACAAGGCGACAAAAAGATCAATAGTTTCATAATGTCTCTCGAATCTATTTTTTTTTTTTTATTTTTTATAGAACGAAACGAGAGAAAAAAAAAGAAAGAGAGACAGAGACAGAGAGAGAGAGAGAGAGAGAGAGAGAGAGAGAGAGAAGAAAAAACGGAAGGAAATTTTTAAAGCGAAACCGTCGGAAATTGCGAAAGCGGCACGTGAGAACCGCCCTAGCAATTTCCCTTCCATCGTGTCTGCTTTTCGACTATGAACGGTCTGAAAATGGTTCGTCGGAGGGTTGAAGACTTTCGATAGGGATGCCAAAGCCAAGGAAAAAACAGAAAGCACAAGCTTATGTATAGGGTATCATTCTTTTCGGAGATGAAAATTTTATGACAAGGCGAACGCTCTCTCGGGAAGCAGATGGCAGACATTTGCAATAATTTTAACAAACGAGATTTTACATCTTCCTTAGTATCGATGATACTTAGATAATTTTCAATATGGAATAATAATAATATTAATAATAATAATCATAATAATAATAATAATAATAATAATAATAATAATAAAAATAATAATAATAATAATAATAATAATAATAATAATAATAATAATGATAATAATAATAATAATAATAATAATAATAATAATAATAATAATAATAATAATAATAATAATAATAATATTTTAGCACTCGATATACAAAAATCAGTTATACTCAAAATAGATAGAATATTGTAGCAGCAATAACAATGAAAGTATTATAATACAGCAATAAGGAAAGAACATGCGACATGGTAAAGAACTCGTCTTATGATCAGCAAATCACAAGTATTTGAAATGTTTAAAAAAGAAAAATAATAATAATATAAAGAATGTTGACATCATCTTATTTCTTTAGCATACACACACATACTTTAATGTTTGATGTTATAAAACTATATATTTCACGAAAACCTGCAAGTAAACATTATTTATTAATTCGCTTTTCTTTTCTCTATCAATAATTAATTAAATAAATATTTTCAAGGGAAAATTTTATTCTATTTTTATTATTGAATTCAAACAATACGTAACAAAGAACTTCGTTCAAATGAATTTTGCCTAATGAATCCCAATGGAGTCATACGCTTGCTGTGAAACTTGGATCGCGAAATGAAATTTAAAAAAAAAAAAAAAACAAGAAGAGAGAGAGAAAGGGACAAGAAAAAGACGTAGGCTACTGTTGTTCACGGAAATGTTGAAAGCTCTCCGAATGAAAGTTGCCAAGAACGAGCGAAGGGAATAATGGAATTGTACTGCTTCGTCGTTGGTAAAACGCGATCTTATTCAAACCTGCCAGCAACCTCGAATGTAATAATCACGAGAAAAAATTATTCGTAGATACTAAAACTCACATAATCTTGGCCTGCACGCATTTTACGATATTAGGTGCTTCCAAGAGAATTCAATGTATCCGACGTATTTATGTAGTACGAATACGCGAAATAAAAAGTTGTTATTTATCTGATGTTTTTTTTTCTCCTTTCGTGGCAAGTTCCCTACACGAGAAGAAATTGTAAAGTTATAAAACGTGTAGCTCTATTTACTAAGAAAACAACAACCACATACGAGGATACATCGAGAAATAAATTTTTATAAGATATCGTAAAACCGATATCGAATTGCATTCTTCTAGCACGTGATATCATTTCCTTTGATGGTTTTTGTGTCATCGAACCGACTTATTTTATACATAGAACGAAGTAACCGAAAGAAGAATAGACATTTTCGAGCGACGAGAAGTATGTTTGTTCTCATATGAACGTGCTTACCGAAAAGTTTCGTTGAATCGATCAAAGTTGATAAACAAACGAGTGCAACAAACAACAATTTTTGAACGTACGTTTGTGTGTTATGTTATCGAACTTATCGATCAAATTAACTGAACGTAACGTCAATATAATATTCAACTTACGATTCTGAGAATATTGAGAAACTTCGAGGAACTTTCAATAGATCGATTCGAATTCAACGGAAGCTTTTATTACAAAATTCGAGTTAAAATTTTGCGAGAGTAAAAATAAAAGAAAGAGAGAGAGCGAGAGAGAGAGAGAGAAAGAGAGAGAGAGAGAGAGAGAGAGTGTGTTATGTGCCTGGGGACATTAGGTCCCAAGACATATAATCAAGTTCATTCTTCGAAGGATGATCGTCTTAGGAATTTGTATTGTTGATTTTTTGCAAGAACTTAATACAATATCGATTTCGTTTATTATTGTCTTGATAATTTTTACGGTCTGAAGTGAGAAAGTAGAATAATAAGATCGGAAATACATATGTATCTACACTGATTTTTTACTTTTGACTGATAACGAAGGATTTCCAACTGAAACATTCAAAAAATTGTAGAACCTTGGGGAGTAGAGCATATGTAGGTATATATAATGTAACTTTTTGTTACTATTCAAATGCATTGCATGGGAGTAAAATTTGCTTCTGAAAAATCAACTATTTTTTGATTCTATGTCATAATTAATAGTAGATTGTAAGAGATAGAAAGTAGATTTTCAGACAAAAGTTATTTTATTTAATTAAGACTATCTATTTATTTACTATTTATTTGTTTAAAATATTTATTAATTATTTATATAATTAAAGAAAAGTTATAAGCAAAAATATTAATAATTTTGCTAAAATTAATTTTTTTTTACGCAAAATCTTAATCGATAATTTAAATAACTATGAAACAGCATTTTTTTTTTTTTTAATACAAATAACAAATAATATATTTTTTACCAAATGATAATTCTAATTAAATGAAAGAAGTAACTTATGTTTGAAAACTTTTTTTCTATCTCTTACGATTTTCTAGCTACGACATAAAATCGAAAAGTAGCTGAATTTGTAGGTATCTACTTTACTCGCTTGTGAATGAATTAGAGCATTACAAAAAATTGCATTATACATATCTATATATGCTCTACATATCTCAAGGTTTCATATTTTGCGGTAAATTGCCTTGTGAGTCTCTTCTATTCTTAAACAAAGACCATTCATCTATTTGCATTCTTCTGTCTTGCATTCGTTCACACGCACACATTCTTCTCACATGTTCATCATTCTTCTAATATTCATTCTTCTAATCTATCGTTTCTTTTTAACATTTTTTCATTATTCTTTATTTCTTTTGTTCTTTGTATTTGTAACATTCTTTCATTATTCTTTATTTCTTTTGTTCTTCGTATTTGTAACATTCTTCTCTCACATCACGCATATCGCTTTAAATACTTTTTATTTGCATCATACATATCGTTTCGTTGGTTTGATTACGTCCTCGCAAGAAAGTCCAGAGCTTTGGGATGAACGGTGTATGTGTGTGGGGGTGTGTGTGTGTATAGAAGTATGGGAAAGAGGTGAAATGAACCGTAATAAAGAGAAAGAGAGAGAGAGAGAGAGAGAGAGAGAGAGAGAGAGAGAGAGAAAGAGTAAGGTTTTTCATTGACTATATCTTCCTTGTTAAAAGCGTCTATATACACGTAGAGTAAAACCAGAAGGTTTTTTTTTTTTTTATTAAATGTCTTCCTTTGACCACGAAAGTTGACCACGTTGTGGTAAGGTTAATACGTAAATCTGCGAGAAAAAGAGAGAGAAATAATAAAAGCAAAAAGAGTTGAATTTAAAGTTGCAAAATAAAATCGAAAGAAATGAATGAAATAGGTACGTGAGAATTCGCAGTTTCAGAAAACTATTTTCCACTCGTTTTCCAGTTTCCTAGGCACTAACCGAGCGAAGATTCGTTTCTGTGCAAGGCTTTTATCCTTCCTTTTTTTTTTTTCTTTCTCCCTCGTTGCCATTTCAACGTCACTTCTTTCATTCTCTCGCGTTTTAAACGAATGCCTAGCGAGCCAGCAACTCACGATAGCCCTTTTCGCGTTTGTACGCTATATCTTTCTTTCTTTCTATCTTCTTCTTCACGCTCGCTCTCGTTAATATTCTCGAGAGACATTCTCGGAGCATTCCCGACAATACCATCATTCCTTCCTTCTTCCACGAGAGAGTGAGAGATAGAAACAAGAGAAGTGGAAAGGAATGGAGAAGGGCTCTTGTAATCCGACGGGATTAAGTCAGCTCCGGAAATCCGATCGTTTTGACCAATTCGTCTCTATGTTGAAAGATTTTTCCCTATACGATTAGTTTTTTATATATATAATGATATACGTTTATAAAAAACTCAAATAAAATTATCTTTGAACTCGATGATATAACGAACGTTATAAATGGAAATATCATGTACTCAGGTGTTAAAGAAAATGATGTGCTAAGGTAAAAAAATATTCGCTTAGTTTTTCTTTTTTTCTTTTTTTTTTTTTTTTTTATATCTCACGAAGGAAAAACAAACTTATATAAATTACATGGTTCCTGTGCAATCTAAAGAAAAAATTTTACGGAACGTCGAGCAGAAGTATCGATCGAGTTATCTCGAAGAAGAGTATAGAACATCTACCAATCCAAAAGATAAACCTTGATCCTAAGCGTGAAAGCAGGAAGGATTCAGACCGAAAAATAAAGAAGAAATCGCGTCCTTGCAGAAGGATCACCGTCTGGAAAAAGGGCCGCGCCCCGTAATCGTAAACGACCTCTCGATCGTAGCGAATGAGACGAATGGTAGAATTCTGAAGAAGGGAGGGGGAAAGAAAAATCGATGTCATCGTGCGCACAGCACGCGGCATCCCAGGGATAATAGAAAGACGTCGCTTCTCGACACTTCCGATGTTGTTTCCGAGGCTATTGGCGTTAACCCTTCATCGATTTCGAACCCATGCGTTCACGAATAACGTAAGCATTAAAGCCAGTTCATCTTAAAACGCCTATAATTCCCGGATGATATCCAGCCATCTTTTCTTTCGAATTAATAGAAATACTTTTCGTAATCATTGTAGTATATTTAATCGTTCTTATTTCAAAAACATCACGTGTACAATTTATTACGTCCTATAGATTCGATCAAATATAATAAGAATGTAAGAAGAAACGTACATAAATATGTTATATAAACAGACATGAATTGCATAACAATGACGTATGACACAATAAATATTCAAGAAAATATTCACGTAAAATATTCATATATCTACTAAAAATGTGCAGAATATGTATACATTACATATAATATAATAATCATTATATGTTACACAATATTCACAATAGATACATATATTTAATAATACTTTTCGTAATTATTGTAGTACATTCATAATATAGTATGATTTCGCTATCATAGTAATTTTCATTACAATAAATTATGACCATATTTTATAAATTTGATGTTGTTAATTGATGATGTTTATTTGTCAAAATTAATTTATATGCTGAGAATGACCTCTCTACTTAAATTTACTCCATTTATTAATTCTCGTAAAACCTCGTTACTTAAAATACTAGAAATTTGTGATAATACGATAAATTCTACATTTTTTTTCAAAATGGCATTTACTTTTCCATCAATTTTTTCTTTGTAATTATCAGAAATATTTTTTAAATGAGTTATGCAATTTATATATATTCCAATTGAATTATTCAATCTTTCCATCGAATTTCCAATTTCTATATTATGACTATGGTATGGTGTTTAAATAAGCCTTAATGTACTTACATTATTATGCATATGTAAAACAGATAACATATACAATATATTCTTACATATGTTATTATATATGTTATTAAACATAAATATCCAAAATATATTAATTATACCAAAAATGCAAAATATAAAAATATATTTTTAAAATCTTCTATTCACAAAACAAATTTGTGTTCAGATTCCATTAATATATCTGTTTCGTATAAAAATATACATTTCCATAAACATCCATCGTCTATTAATAACCATAATAATCGAAATCTTAAATCTGAACATTTCTTTCGTTTTATTTTTATTGTTTTATGATAAGAAAAGAATTTAATACCTACGTGCGATTAGATAAATCACGAAAGATAAGAAATGATGTTATGTATTATGTATTTATTTTTTAAATCCCTATCATAAGTAGTATCTAATGTAAATAAATTACACATGTAAAAAAAGCAATTGTCAAAAAGAAAGCGATATCTATTAAAATTTGATACGAATGTAATGAAATGTTTGAAATATATAAACGAACGTAAACGATTTCCATTGATGCAATTTCCAATAAAACATTCGACTCGAAATCATTAAAATTAATTTGAATCGTCGAAGCATGTTTTAAATGATCGAACGTTTGTCTGAATTTATCACGTCAACGAAGCGAACTTTTGTGTAATAAAAATGATAAAAAGACCAAGGGGTGAGTCGTTGTAGCTATCTTAACGGGAGAATGATAAATCCTGCGTGTTAACGGAGAAAGCACGTAATACGGATGCGTATTCGAGCGTATATACACCAACGTGTACACTCCCTCGGCTCGATAATTTTATGAGAACAGAGAGCGTGTAGGAACATCGAAATGAATATGCGCGGAATCGAAACGTTGAAATTTATTCAAATATTTGCGCTCACATAGCAGCGATCTCTCCGTTAAACAATAACCGAAATCATAAAAATAATTCTCATTTTATCTCTTCGAAATATTTTTAAAATCGAACCAAGCGATTCGATCGTTAAACAAGATTTTTCGGAATGTAATCACGTTCATTGATATTGAAAAATAATATCAATATCGTTATCATATGAAGATTATGTTCCTCCTTTCTTAGATCCTTTGATCAAATAAGAAATATAAAATCTCCACTTTAATTGAGTTTGATTAGTTCTTCTAACGAAGTACATGATAAAATTACAAAGTTACGAAACTATTCTAACTACCTATTACTAATCAAAAAATAGAATATATAGTAACGTGCGTTATCATTAATCCGAAACATACATTCTCATAATACGAAGATCACGAATTAAAAAGTAAAGAAAAGATATTAAAGAATAACCTTGAAACTTACGTATCGTTTTCTTTTTTTGAAATACGTATACGGAATAATTTGCTTTGCAAGAAATCCTACAGGAATTTAACCCATGTTGTTACGTGAAGAATGTATGCACGCTACGCATATGTTCAAGAAAAGAGAAGGAGAGAAAAGGGAAGAGAGAGAGAGAGAGAGAGAGAGAGAGAGGGAGAGAGATACATCAAATGCAACACCGTACGTGCTGATACGATGTATCCACCGTACTTCGAGAGGATCACGAAGGATTCCAAGTTCAAAAAGGAAAAAAAAGAAAGAGAGAGAGAGAGAGAGAGAGAGAGAGAGAGAGAAAGAGAGAATAAGTATAGATAAGAAGAAGGGAAGAAGGAAACAGTCTAATACGATCGGACGTTTCTTTCTTTTGCGTTTTCATACTTGCGGATACGCGGAAAGCGTGGAGAAACAACGGAACATATACCTACGGCTACCTATATGCGGGTCATGGCGCATGTCAGAGTCAAGAGGGTGCGGCAGCGGCCAACTCGAAGAGCAAACCATTCTAGGGCGGATCCGTTCTTGTTCCCTGTCCCTTTAGTCCGTCTGTCTTTTTTTCTCTCTCTCTCTCTCTCTCTTTCTCTCTCTTCTTCTCTCTCTTCTTCTCTCTCTCTCTCTCTCTTCTCTCTCTCTCTTCTTCTCTCTCTCTTCTCTCTCTCTTTCCCTTCTCTCTCTCTCTCTTCTCTCTCTCTCTTCTTTCTCTATATTCTTCCGTCTAATCTTCCTATCCAAGATCTCGTGTTTTCCAACAATGTTTAAGTTTCTACACATCCTTGACTTTCGTTCTTTACTGTTCTCTATTCAACTACTTGCAGACTTTTACTATCTATCTCTTTTACTCTATTAAACAGTAATACTGTGTGTGTATGCGCGCGCACGTATATATATATATATATATAGTATATAAATATTCTGAATATCTTCCTAAGTATTTTTTTAAGTATATATTTTTGTTTATATCTACTTTGTATTTAGACTCATGTTACATTAATGTTACAATCATGTTAAATTTATATTTTTATTTATTACTACTTTAATGCATTATCCATAAGTACTTATTCGTACCTTCATATTAATTGTTTATAAATTTTTGATATTACTATGGAAATTATAATAAATCTATCCATTTATTTATCCCTCTCTAATTTTTTTTCTCACCGGTTTCCTCTTTTTTTCTTCAAAAATATCCGGTTTCTGATGGTTTAGTTTGAAACTACGAACAAAAACATACGAAAGACAGACAAGAGACCTATGTAGGTATTTTAGAGATTAGTGAGTACTCGCATTCGACCGCATTCACCAACAGGAGATGCAACAATCCTTGGATACCAGGCCGCATCAGGATCTAACATTTCGAAGTCGAACAACCTCCTGAACTCGGCGAGTTTCGATGTAACAGTTAAGTACCATCTATGTTCCAAGGAGAGTCGTGATAATGGCGAGGAGTAGATGTACCTAGACAAGAGTCGAATCCACGCTATCAACACGTTAGCTACAATTAGTTTGTTTTAGAATTCGATCCTAGCTCGCCTATTTCAATTATCGATTCTTCGTGACTCTCGATCGTATCTATTGTTAGTTCAAAATGATTCGTTACTCGCATCTATATCGTGTAAATTACAAATCAATTGTAGTAAAACAAAATAATTTTTATGAAGATCAATTGAAATTTAATTCTGAATAGTTTTTAGAAATATTCTTGAGATATATCTATTTTATATTATCAATAAAATTAATAATTCGAGTCATTCTGAGATGAGCTATTTTAATATCCATATTATCGTACTTTTGTCACTTTCCAGATGTATAAATGCTCTTATCGATCGCTATAACTTCAAGAAGTCATTTCTTGAAGTTATAGTATGGTCTATGAACAAAAAATTTATAGGATCAACGAAGCGATATATCCCATGAATGGTGCTTCTCATAAGAACACATGAAGGAAAATTACTTGGACGATGTGCGATAGAAAATTTTCCACAGCGTCGTCATTTTTCCATCTTTAAATTGATAGTTTCTTATCAAAAGCATCTTAAGAACGAACTCAATTGTTCGGGAATATTTCGAATATCTTCGCTGCAAGAAACAAAGTAATGTAGCAAACAAACGACCTCGATACGTCGAGAAAGAAGACTTTGATAAAGATGATGTTTGTACATATGAAAACGGAAACTAATCTCGATAAGTCACATTGTGACTCCAAGAATCGATAACATTTAATTCCTGAGAGTAGATCGAAAAAGTCCATTAATTTCTCACAATCCGACTCTTTCTTTTACCTCCGTAAGAATTAACGTTTACGGATTGATCTTGTTCGAAATTTTTTCTCCGTTCGTTAATGAGTACTTCTCAAAGGAGCCGCCATTTGGCAGCAAAAGAAGGCTACTACGTAGCGACGGAAGAATCACTATTCCTTGAGGTAAACTGTAATAAACGAAGTGGATAAGACATTAGCAGAAATACAGACGTATTTTACGAGCGATCGTAAAGAGTATATGCTTTGGCTTGAGTATTTCTTATACGGCAGTATAATTTTTTAGTGTTCGTACAATGACTTGATCTTTAAGTATTCGAAAATTCATTAAAAAAAAATTCTCTCAATAGTTCTCATTAAAATATATTTTGATAATACTTGATAAATGACGCGTCGTACTAATTGATATTTACTTTTGTTATTTCGATCCTAATTTCTTTCGAAAAATACATTCAAGGTTAAGAGAAAAAGATTTTACGTGAATATTTTACGAATGTTAGGAAAAAAGATCTCGATCATGAAGAAACGAAAGAGGATGTTTTAACGGAAAGACTTTCCGTTTACCGAAGAAATGCCATCGTTCGAGAGGACATGAAAAGTCGTGCACGCAACACGTAAAACTGAGTATCCCTCTTGCCTAGTAAAAGCTCAACATTGAATATTGCAAAGAAAATTGCTACTACGTGAGAAAACTTGGTGTTACTGCTGGTAAAAGAAAAGAAAAAAAAAAAAGTTAGGTATATTGCGGTTGGCAATTTGAAACAACGTTGGAAACGATAAAAATAATTTTTCTTCAAACTAAAACAAGAAAAAAAGAAAAAGAGAAAGAAAGAAAGACCGTAATGGGCTATTTCCATAAAACAAAAATACTATCTTAGAAAAACTGCGATAGCCGAATGAAACGACCTCTTAGCAATTTTCTTCATGCATTCTGATCTTATCAGAATGCATGAGCGAAAAAGAACGAAAAAGTCTAGATATATTAAAAGTAATCAATACAATAAGATTATCGAATTCGTTTGGGACGTTCATCATCATTTTCTATTATATCGATTATCCTTGATACGATATTCTAAACCTGAAAATTTAAAATCTTGAATCCAAATAAAACAAACGATCTTTGTAGGACCGTGTTGTTCAATTTTTTTTTTTCAGATAATTCGAAAAACATATTTTACGAAATAATGAAAGAATCAGAAATAAGTTGGACTTTGTATTTTCCCAATTTCAAAACGAGAATCTCATTGAGAATTATGATATATCTCGAACGATGATATGAGATAAACATAAGTACTATATGAGAAATTGGATGTACTTGGTGACAAGTTAGATAGCCGTAAAGAGGAAAAATTTCTAAGTCAGACGATCGATGGACTTATGAATAGCATCATTTGATATGTCTTGTACTTCTTTTATACTTGCCAAATTGGAGGAAGTAATAAATTTGTAATGTGATAAAAGATAAAAAGACAGTAAGACAAACAGAATGAGAGAGAGAGAGAGAAAGAGAGAGAGAGAGAGAGAGAGAGAGAGAGAGAAAGGGGAGAGCGAGAAAAGATTTAATTAAATATTATAATCTAGGCAAGATATACTCACTAATGTAATTACAGAGAAGTCATGTGAATACATATAATGCATTCGAAACTAAATGCGACAGAATTTATGAAAATAATTAGTTACCACTTAGACAACGAATACGAGTTAAGATTGATCATAAATCGCGACACGCGAGAAAACTCAATCCATTTACTTAATACGTTTTTTTACTTAAATACATTCGACCGAGCATACACGATCAAGAGTTTTGCCTTTATAGTGAAAGTCCAACCCTTTTTACTTTCCTATTTTCGTACATTCATATTCTCTTCAACATTTTGACGCATTTTCTAAATTGTAATTTGACAGTACGTTCTAAAAATTTTGTTATATCCTAATTATTTCAAAGCAAGTGAGTTTGAATATAAAAACTTGCAATTATATAAAACTCATCGAATTATTTAACTAATTAATTTTTTATTTGTTATATGATAAATAAATAAATTCTATATATTAACTTGAAATATTTTCTTATCTACAATAACATA
The DNA here is from genome assembly GCF_912470025.1 of Vespa velutina. Taxonomy (NCBI): domain Eukaryota; kingdom Metazoa; phylum Arthropoda; class Insecta; order Hymenoptera; family Vespidae; genus Vespa; species Vespa velutina. The sequence goes on along the minus strand of NC_062188.1, from coordinate 13,920,111 downwards.
TACATTTTTATGAGTTACCACGGTAACCATTCAAAAACAATGACTTCTAAATAAAATAGCGATATATTAAAAAGAAGATACTTTTTTTTTGAGTTTTTCTTTCACGGCGATATTCTTTTCCTCTTTCATATGCTCCATATATCGAGAAACTCTTTCGAGATAGCGTTATTCGTGAAAAGTTAGCCACAAGGAACATAAGACGAAGAATTTATTATGTACTTGAACTTAATACTTCCAAGCACTCAGCTAGCTTATAAACCGATAAACGATTAAATTTCGAAACGGATGAGAACGAGACCATGTCAAAAAGCCAAAAAATTTAAATTTCTCCTGGCATAAAATTTGTTTAACAATGTATGTACGTACAAATACATGTACATACGGTTGAAAAAATATATGGATATATGTATAACAAATTCGATTTTTTCAATTGTTAAGTATCATTGTCTACTCAATGATAAAATATTCAAGATACAAGAGTATTTATATACGTTCATATATGCGTATTGAAAAAATGTACAAATATGTAACAAAGTCGATTTTTTCGATATTTCCAAGTGTCATTGTACAGTTCGTGTCAAAGCACTTGATATGAGAATATGACAGTAACACTCGCCGCCTCTTGTATCCTTGACCAAATTTATTCCGAATATTATTGGAAAGTATTCGTGCATACATACGTACATACACACATCTGTACTACCTATATATGTATGTATACTTAGACTATGATAGACACAGGACAAATAAAGAGAAAAAAAAATCAAGAGATATTTCTACCTTCTTAAACTGCGATGAAGAATGACTTAGAAAAGTAGATAAAAAAAAGATAATGGTCAAAAACATATTTTCACAAGGACATGTGATAAAAACCATGCAAGAAACAAAAACATTTCTTTCATTTGTTGACGATAAGGGATATATATGTATAGTAACATATAAATACGAACGTATATATCTAATGAGCCAAATGTAACATCATATTACCACATAGGACCATTAAAAGAAACGACACGTATTTTTGTAACTTACTTCGAAAATTTCAGTCAACTCTAGAGATTCTTGAATTTGAGTTTTCGCAGATTGTCATTAATCGAAAAACAAAATTAAATAAATTTCTGTAGAATAAAAATCTATTTTTTTATAATAAAAAATTAAAAAATCTTACGAAGTTCAAAAAAAAAAATATATATATATATATATGTTAACAAACAATTAACAACATATATATATATTTTTTTTTTTTTCATTATTTTTTGATTCTTTGAGCAATATATGCAAAGAATGCAAATTATTTATTGAAGAATTAGATTTCGTATTGAAAGGAAATTAAATTGAAGAGGAAATTAAGTATTCCTTCGGTAAGTTTTAGAAATTTCTTTTATAAAAGACAGTAACATTTTTACTCGCGATCACTATCGTATGGAACATAACGATAAATGTTATATAGACAAGATTCACGTGGATCTTTATTTCTTTCTCTCTCTCTCTCTCTCTCTCTCTCTCTCTCTCTCTCTCTCTCTCTCTCATTGTTTTAGAAATTCAAATGCCTTCTCCTCGGTTTCACAAAAATGTCGATCGCAATTTCCTTACAACAATCTCCTATCTCGGTAAGATTCAAGGCACGAGTATTACGTGAAAGCTTCCCCCTTCTCTAAAAAAACGTCGAGGTTTTCGCGAAAGAAAACTAAAAGTGGAATATCTTTCGTGGTAGTGCACGCGGAGCTCTAGAGTCGATATCACTGTGGAATCACCAAGAAGGGATAAGAAGGATAGAAGAGTGGAAGTCTACGTGCCACATACACACCATCTACATTTATGTATGTGTGCTTATATATAAATATGTATACACTTGCAAACATGAGAATTTTGAAGAGAATACCCTTAGGAATCAACGACAAATCGATCTAATCGACGAAATGTTATCTTCCCCGATAATAAAAATCTTTCTCTGTGTATTGATAAATGACTAAAAATTTATTAATATGAATTATATGTGTGTTATTATTTTATTTCAAATTGGTACGTTCATTAAGCAAGATGATATAAAAAAAATGAGATAAGATCTTTTCAATTTTACGAGGAAGAAAAAATGAAAAAGGGTCACTTTGAACTAAATTTAATATAACATAAATACATAAAAAAAAATTAAATTTTGACAACGGACAACTTTACGCACACGATTTTTGCATTCCACTTGTCGGCGTTACAATAAAAATAAAATATACGTATGAGTTTTTATAGTAGGAATCTTAAGGTTCTATAAAATTATAACATATTTCTCGATATATACATAATTCGTTACAGCTGAACGTTGAAAGGATTATATGTCATTCTTGCAATTAAAGAAAGTTAACTTGATTCAAAAATTGCTGTTAAATTTACTATAGCATTTTTTTTTAAGTTTATATCAAGCTTATATATCTATTTATGATTCATAAAAAAAAAGAAATACTTAACATTTAATCGAAATGTACCTAACAATTCTAAGTCATGTTTACCTTATTATCCAATTCAAGTTGAAGAATGGCATTCTGTGAAACCGGACGAACGAATTCTAGAATTGAAAAAGGACTCTTGAAATTGTCCGAACTTAGAATCTGTTGTTCAAAGACGCTATCTCCACGTGGACTAAGATGTGATATTTTTTCCGATGTCACTCTGATGAATAAAATTCTTTTTTTCGTGGAATGAGAACGTTCAGATTGAGGACGTCACGACAATTCGCGTGAAACGATTCGCTCCATAAAAGGAAGCTGCTGATATGCAAAGAAGAAGACAAAGAAAGAGAGAGAAAAGGATAGAGAAATAGACAGAGAAACGTAGAAACGACTGTCGCGACGTATGGACGCGCACTGCTCTCGCGGGTTCTCACAACGTCGTGGCTAGAGCGTCGGAGAGCGTCGCGACGGCAACGCGACGACGCCAAACTCTCCGATCAAGAGCGCGTGTGTGTCAACGCGCTTGCGCTCTCGACTCTAATCCCTTCTTTATCTTATTTGAACTTCCTCAATTTAAATTTGACTACTTTTTTCAATTCTTAGACAGTGACACGAATCGAACTCGTTTCGATGGATAATTTGTATTACTTAAAAATTTCAATAACTTACATTTTTTCTTTCACGAATGTTATATTATTAATTTTTTGTTACCGTTTAATTGTTTAATTAAACAGCTCTTTAAAATTGACAATAAATTATTATAAAAATATATATCTATATACTATATAAACATTTTAAATATTTTGTTTTCCATGTTGACTCTTATTTTACACGGAGCTGATATTATATTATCTTTTCTCGTTACCAAAATTTCGTTACCAAATCTCGTTACCAAAATCTTGTTACCAAATATCGTTACCAAAAACTCGTGTTACCAAAAATTATTCTACCAAAAATTTCGTACGAGAACTCGTGTTATCAAAACTTTCAATTCATTGTTATCAAAACATTCTACCAAAAATTTCAGGATGATGAATTGGTCGATCAAATTATTAGTACGATCAAATATTATATTATTCATGTTAGAAACAGTATGCATAATTCAGTAACATCATGTTCTTTAATTTTGTCACAATGCACGAAGTCTGAAGTACCAAAACTAAAAATATTTATTCCATTTAATATTCCATTAACTTTGAGAAGAAAGGTGCCTGTTATTCAAAAAATGTAGAATGTTGCGTGATTCTTTGAAAATGTATTGAATTTATCATAATTTAACGAATTCTCTTCATACGCAATTAAAAAAAAAATGTTAATGAGATGAATAAAATTAAAGACTGACATTCATTTTACACGGAATTGATATTATATTATCTTTTCTCGTTACTAAAAAATTATAAAATATTTGTTCCATTTATTATCCCATTAAATAAAGTACACAAGTTTGTGGAGTCATACAATATATAATAATGAAAAGGAAATCAATGAACGAAAGAGAGGGGGAGAGAGAGAAACACGGAGAGAAGAGAGAGATGCTTAGACCTAAATAGAGTATGACAAATAGGAATTAATTTCATATCTCTGACGAAGGTTTAATTTCGTATCATGTTAAATGGTGAAGGAAAATATATGATAATCTACTATGAGATTAGAAATTCAGAATTCATAGTACAAGATATTTTGATCAGAGGTTTTAACAAGAAATTCAATCTTCTAGTGAATACAAGTCGGAAGCTTAGAACCAAGCTACTGAAAACCACGCCAACAAAATTCTCTTAATCTTAATCTGAAACTAAAAGAAAAAAATATTAAATTAACCGAATTGAAATTATCCTTAATAGAAATATTCTATAAAAATAGTAAAACAAAAATAAAACATTTCAAGTATATAAGAAAACAAAACATTCAATTTAGTAAATTCAGTATAGTAAAAATAAAATATTCAAAGTATATAATCAAGGAAATATTTTCATTAATGAAATAAGAAAGAGTAAACATATGATTTTTATCCGAAATGTAATATTATACACATTTTAAATGAATATTTTTCTCATTTTTATATTTGCATATGTAAGTATACTTACGCGAAGAAATATATGAAACAAATATATGAATTTGAAATATATGAAGAATTCGAAACGTCGATATTTAAAGAGATTCAATAAAACCTATTCATTTTCTAATGTTCGAAATAATAAAATCCTTGACGTTTTTCCAATGTGTACAATGGCGCATATAATAAACGCAAGTTACAACGTTACGAAGAAAGATATATATGCTAGTGTCATAGCAACTCTTACGCGTTTGTTCTTCTTTGTCGGGTGTGTATTCCATAAATTTATTTTCTCCACGACAGGAAAGCATTTCTGGTATGTATGAACGAAAAAAAAAAAAAGATATATCGGTATACCTATGGGGTAGTAATATTATTGGTATAGTAGTATTACACCTGCGAAGGAAGACACGTAGATTTATCGAAGTACCAGGCCGATGAAGGCGCAACTCACGCCATAGTCCGTGTTACCTGTTCCTTATTAAGCCCAGTAATAAATTATTTTCACGAGAATATACCAAGATTTTTCTCCTTGCACAAATTACAAAGATCCAATTTAGATACACTTCGATAGATAATTTTTATCGATTTATCTATCCCTTTCTCTTTTCTCTCTCTCTCTCTCTCTCTCTCTCTCTCTCTCTCTCTCTCTCTCTCTTTCTCTCTCTCTCTCTTTACAACATTCTAAATACGTTCTTTTTTAAATAATATCTCTAATTTCTTTCGAAATAAAATATATTTCAATCTTTATTTCTAAGCGAAAGTAAGAAAAAAGAAAAAAATATTTAAAATTATCCCAATAAGATAAAAAATATTAATTCTAAAAGATTGTTTCTTAATAATATTAAAATTTTCGATGGTTCTCACAATTGCAATGAAAATGTTAATAATAATATATAATATTTTGTTATATATTATAATTACATATCATTTCTATCAAATCTCTTTTTAAGTACGACTGATAAAAATGCATTATTGAAATGTGCCGAAATATTATTAAGCCATTAGCTTAATAGTATTTGCATTACACGATACATTGCAAGTAAATTATAAATTGCTCTGATCTCATTACGTGAAGGTTGCTGCATATAAAGATCCGCGAATAAAGATATTATACATTAATTAGTCTCGTTTAATAAATATTCCTTTTATTCGGTCGAAATCGATGAAAGATTTATCAACTGCGACTATACCTTGATTTATTTATAGGAAAAAGCATGAATCTCATTGAACTTTATTTATCTATTTTTGACATATATATTCTATATTTATTTCTTATTGTTTATTTCTTTCATTTTATTGCAACCTTGATCTGTGAGATCATTGATCAAATTTTATTTTTACACTATCTCTTCATATTTACATATATTTTAAATATACAGATGCATTGATTAAATACATTTGAAATGTATTTGATACATCTCAGACATATACAAAATATATATACCTAATGGATTTTATAATTTTTACAATGTAATAATTAATATATTTTCAATTATTATTATTACAATGTTCAAGATTTAAAAGTTAAAATGCTTATTCGGAAATATGTGAAGTATTAATTTATATATTTTAAAGCATTAGCTTAATTATTATACTAAGATGCAAAGAAAAATCGAAAATCTGTAAATTTCGTGTTATAATTTAAAAGTTTAATCTTAAAATAGTCTCAAAATATTAAAACACCCAAGCGTAAGCGTAGAAGGTTCATAAACCTTGAACTCAACATGCATTATAAAGGAACACTTATGCGAACACTTGAAACTTTACCAATATTTATAAAAATGTTAAATTAACTTTAATAAGCCGTCCTGTCTAATCATATAAATTCTCAAACTTGAGACTCCTTTCTTAATGACAGATTCAAGCAACGATATGTTATTATAATACATCTAAAAAGAAATCATTCTATAGAGAATAAATCGTATAAGTATAATAAACGAAATAGCATTTTTATGAAAAAAGGATGCAATTTTATTATGTGCTTATAAATATAAAAAATTTAATGCTACGCAAATTCATAATATCATAATTCAAAATATCAAAAATATATACACAATAATATAACAATGTATGTGTATGTGTATGAGATATGTTAGTCGCAAATAAACAGGAAGACGGAAAGTTTCAGAAGCTTGCTAGTCGTATGTATGTATGTATGCGTGAAGTAAGCCGATCAGTAGATGAATAGAGAAATGGAAGATTCTAACACTAATTGGTTGTGTGCATGTAAAAAGTTATGAAAAGAAAAGAAAATCTAGAATATTGGGAAAGAAAGAATGATAAAAAATGGCGAGAGTGAATGGGCGAGATAGTCTTCTTCAATCATAAGTCTTGAATGAAACAATATACCAACGAAACAGCGATAACGTCCAACGAGTGACGTACCAACGAAACAATGATAACGTCCAGCGATTGACCTACCAACGTAACAACGATAACGTCCAGTGAGTGACATACCAGCAAAACAAGCAAGAGTAAACAGCGAATAGTGTAACAGTGACACAACAAAAGGACCGTCGAACAGCGAACAACGTATGACATTGTCTTTTTTTTATACTTTTACATTTATTAATGTTGACGCACACGTGCATCCCTCAATTGTTCACAATACTTTTTCCTAAGGGTCATATATCACTATTAGAAATATCTGCCCTTGGGAACTCGTTGGATACTCGCTAAGAAAACGCATAGATAAAAAACACATTGCCACCTTTGTCTGAGGCATTTTTGATCATATATCTAGTCATCAATAATGTGTCGAGTTAGGTGATAAATAAACTGTAGACTACTAGGCGTGACAAGCCAAGGGTTTGTCTGGAGCCTATCCTTTATAGATCCATACGGACAAAGGATCTCACATAAGATTGTTTAAACATTTCAACGAACTATCCTGACACGCTCATGATCAATACAGAGATATTGGTTTCCCTTTGTTATTTAAACGCCTCCCTTTCCATTTCTCTTTTCTAATTCATTAATGCCTAAAGTGGATATTTCAAGAGAAATCCACAGACAGTAGCATCAAAACATTCACACTCATCAGTAAGACAACCGAGTCTCACTAATATCATTGATTATGCCTTAATTGGAAGTATCCAGCACAATCTAACAACACAACTAACTACATGTCACCCTACAAGAGCATCAACAATTGTATCTTACTTCAACAAATATACTATGGTAACTTTAATTCACGCAATATTTATTAACGCGCACCTACCTCATAAATTCCACGGGATTCTTCAAAAGAATTCGTGTTTTCTCATTAATTTGCGAGAACGTGGCGAGCGGTATTTTGCTGATGGCCTTCAACGGTATCCTAACCTTGTGCCGCCTCTCTTATTCATCACGAACAGTGGGTACTATAACTCTGACGAAAAGGAAATGACGAGGGAAATTCTCCGTCTAAATCGAGTATTGTCGCTGCGAAAGGCGCATTTAAAAGCGCTCTTGTAATTGCACCCAGCATGACTGACTTTTTGACATCTCTCGAACTATCCGCGAAAATAATAATGAGATTAGAAAAGGGAACGGAAAGGGTGGTGTTGAAGTACAATCATTGGTATAGTTATACATTGAAGTACAACTATTGGTTGGGACGGGTCAGCATGTTTCGTTCAAATGTTTAAACAATCTCATGTTTGCCCCTTTTATTCTGATGATTGTTTAGACTAGAGGATGTCAATGGATATTTCAAAACTAAGTGCCGGACAACCCCTGGCTCATCACGCTATATAGCATTTACTTTCACTATTTATTTATTGCCCGGCTAGAGACATTATTGAAAACTAGGTACTTGATCAAAAATCCCTAAGCTCGGACAAAGGTGGCAATGTGTTTTTTATTTATGCTCTTTTTAAGCGAGTATCCAACGAGACTCCAAGGGTAGATATTTCTAATAATGATATATGACCCTTAGGAGAAAATATCGTGAACAACTAAGGGACGTATGTGTGCGTCAACATGAACAATAACAAAAGTACGGAACTATAATTTTAAATAATTGTCTAAAGTATATAGAATTCTCTTTTATATTTGTTAAATCAGATTGTTATATCCGTGGTATCATAAAAGAAAACCTGCCATTTCAAACGGTGCATATATATATATATATATATATATATATATATATATATATATATATATATATATATTATTATGATGCATTAGAGAAATCTAGAAGAGGATATAAATATATATTATTTGTAATTAATGGATTTAGAAAGTTTATAAAATTATATCGATAAAAACTGAGGAAGTCATGCGACATTTGAAAGGCTATTTACGTGTATACAATAAATCTATACGTTTGGTTAGCGATAGAGAAACATACTTTACCTCTTAAATATTTGAAAAATTCATAGAAGAAGAGTCAGTAAACCATATCTTAATCGTTGTTGGTACACCTCGTGTCAACGGACAAGTAGAACGATTTAATCGGGTCCTCACACCAATGTTAGCGAAACTGTCTGATACGTCAGAGAAATGAGACAGAATATTAGAAGACCTTGAATTTTCCCTTAATAATATATATTGTAGAAGTACTATTGATTATGTTGGCTATTTAGCATGTATCAGTCCGGGACGATAAACAACGAAATTTGTGTTTCTCTCTAGGATTCGTATTCCGACGATAATAGAGACCTAATTGCTATTAGAAATTCTGGAAATACTATTGTACGTAAACAACGTATGAACAAAACATATCATAATGAAAAGCGTACGATTACTTATGAAGAAAACTATGATGATCAATAATATTGATGTGACTTTGAAAATTAATAAGAAAGAAATTCAAACATTTAAAGGTTTTTACGTTGTAAAGAATGTTCTTGGTAATGACCTTTATGACAGTCGTAGATAAAAATTTTGTATGAAAGTACTGTAAACAAAATAAGTATAACGAACTACGAACGATTTCAAACAGTTAGTCCCGAGTTAGTTATCTCTCGTATTCCAATCAGTAAACATGTCAGCTCTCCTTTTCCATATAAGTAAGTTTAAATAATTAATACCTTTCATTATTATATTAATTTTATTCTCATTACTGACTAGAAATGTAAACAATAACGGAGAACAAGGGTCTGAATGATTTTGATAAATAATAAATGATTATTTTGCCGTAGAATTTTAAACAGTAAACATCATAGCTCTCTTAATCGATTTTCAGGTATTTAATAAACGATTCTTTCAATTATTTAATATTCATTCCTAATTGCTTTACTGTCGTTATTCTATTCCCCATTAATTTTATTTGACATTTGAACTAAACATTCTTAAAGAAATTCTCTAATGTTGTTTTGTCTTGTACGTTTTATTTAATAACAGTGCTATAAATTTGTTTATTCCTTTTCGCGAGATACAATTATTTTACCTATCGTTAATTTCCATCGCAAATGACCGTCATTTAGTAGTTTTTACGTAATTAATTTCTGTATTGTTTCTAAAGACTATTACCTTCTAAAATGAAATCTAATGAATTGTTTGAAAATATTTTTATATTATTATAGTTTCGTATTCGTTCATGGTAGTTAAGTTTTAATGATTTTGTTACGTTCTGCGTAATATATATGCATGTATATTTCTTTCTTTACTTACACTTGATATTTTTCTCATTAAAGGTCAGAAATGCATAAACTAAGGACCGACTTAGAACATGGAATAAATCGATGCCTTTTAGCAAACTCTTGCTATTCTGTCGCACCGTTGTCAACACTCTAAAATTCTTGTAAACCTCACCTATCACCTTTGGAGACATAAATAGTTGATATCCAATATCTTTCCTTATAAAAATATACTTCGACAAATTCTTCGAATCTTGCGTCAATCGAACTTTACCTTATGATACAATTGACTCCTTATTAACTTTTAGACGAATCAGAATCGTAGAGATAATATTATTATCCAATAAGAAGCAAATCTTTTATCCTCGGCAAGTTTCGTAGGTAGTGAGCTAGATACCTTTAAAGAGGGGGAAATTAAAAGGAATCAGTTAAAAAAATTTGAAAAGTTAATCAATATTTGTTCTTCTGTAAACTAGATCAGTAATCAGTTAGTAAATTCGTTTTAATACGTAACTTGTACTAAATTAGTATTTAAAATTGAATTCTGTATTCGATAAAATCAGTAAATAATTTATTAGTCAGTATTGCAATTCGTAAAATAGTAATAAATTTATAAAACTTCAATTTTTTAAACTATTAAAAAAATCTGTTGTTCTGCAATCAATTGAACTATATTCTGTCATAAATTCTATTCGTTATTATCTAATGTTATTCGACTAATTTATCAAAACAGAAATCCAATTTTTAATAGTTACAGCGCTCATAGAAAAGGTAAGCAACTTGAAATTTTTCTTTTAATATTTTTTCTACTGCCTCGTTCGTTTTCCATTTTATTTATCATTTAGATCACTTTTATTTCATCCTATTGATTTATATCTTCTTGTCCTATCATTCATTATTGAATTTACATTCCTGAAAATCAATCCTGAATTACGCCACAGAGATGTTTATATCTCTAATATTCTTTACTATCGTTTTATTCTCAAACAATCGAGAACGCACATTGTTCTTATCCTATATATAATTTTTTGCAAAATATTCTAAATCGATTGAAAGATCGAAGGTTAGAGCATTAGAAAGATAATATTTAATTAAAGAATCGATAAGAATTAAAATTAGCATGATTGCCATTTGTACTAAGTGGTGGTAACATTTTTACAAATAAGATTCCAGCTAGAAAAACGGAAGATGGCGAATCTGTATTCATTGATTGTAAGTATCACGAAGGTACTCTAATTGCAAAGTGAAGAAGGTACTCAAAATGCAAAGTGCAAGCATCTAAAGCTTTTAGTACACGTCTTTTCGATATGTTCGGAAATCGGCATTCCTAATTATGAGATCATAATAATCCTATACATAAATCTATATATTAGATCCATCGATGAATTCTATCGATTATATTGCGTTAATTATACTTTCTTTTTTCTCTGCATAATGATATTGATATATACTATAATGATATATAAAATTTATAATATTCTTTTTTCTTTCTTTTTCTAACTAATCAGGAGATTTGTTAAAGAAAAAATTATGTTAAATTGTAAATCAGTCGTAAAAATTTCAAGTTTGTAAGCCGATCTTTTAAATAAAAGCATTTATTGATCGACAGGAAAAACAAAAGCAAATGATTATTAAATCAGACGATAACTTTCGCATAGAAATTATGGCATCAACGTTATCGCTGTAGAACGAAGAAATCAATGGCGATATATAACTAAGCTATACATTTTAATATAACTACATTGATGTTCATCTTCATTGGTAATAATTTAGCATTTTCATCGAAAAAAAAAAGATATAAGGTAACACGATATATTTTTTTTCCATTATAACAAAATAATTTTTTAATGCACACATTCATTTTGTTGGAGTATATATTTTCAAACACTATACTTTTATAAAATAAACGATTAAAAAATGTTTAGTGAGAAATAACAGTGAATTTTAATTATTTGCAAACAAGTTTGAAAATTTACTAAGAAATAAGACAGATATCATTATTAAAGTGAATAAATGATCCTCGCTTACAATGAATCATGATTTTATTTGTTATATAATAATATCTACAATAAAAATACCACATCGTTTGAAAAACAATTTTCGTTACAATTATACAGTAATTTTATATAATAATATAATATTTAGGTTTTCGTTCTAAATAAGATGTAGCGATGAACATACACCTCGCAGTGGGAGTGAGAAAATACATTTTTTTTTTGTTGCAAATTTCACGTTGATTTCTTCACTCAGTGTTTTTCGCAATCACCGTCCGCGTAGACACTCGAAACGATAACGGCGTACATAAGTCGACTTATCGTATTTCCCCATTCTTTTCTAATAAATTTTATGTCTTGTATAAACTGAGAAAAAGGTCTGCGTATCTTTTTCGTTTCTGAGGAAATCTGTGATAGTCATATCAAATGCCTCGCCTTCATTTTTTTCTATCTAGTGACCGCGCGAACGTCATTCGCTCGCTGAGATTCATAGAAAACTTGGACTAGATAATCCAACCTCGTCATCTCGCATCTTAGAACGCGAATATCTCCATTTATCTAAAATTAGCTACACTTAATTAATAGTACCGTAATGTCATCTCTTGTATTAGTTGTTCATAATATATAGAAAATACATATAACAATTATTTAAATGACTCACAATCAATCATTTTGTCGCAATATATTATTATATCAATCGGTGTATGTCGCGGTGTATGTATGTATATGTATGGGTACGTGTATGTAAGTGTGTGCATGTTTGCCCGTGTCGTTAATTACATGATATTTTCTTTTTACACTCGTCGTACATAGGAAAGGAAGAGGATGATTTGCAAGGAGTTTCGCAAAGATGGGTGATTTCGTAAAAATGGGAATATACTTTTACATCTTTCACGTGTTTCGATTATTTTTCCCCGATCATCATTTTGTAGCTGCTACTTAAGAAGAAATTTCAAAAGTATCATGTCCTATATAGCGTTCACAGAGAAAACGATCAGGCATTTATTTCGTTCAGTTCAGTTTTGGTCAAATCATGTTCGATGGAACGCCCATTGTGCCCCCTCCACACCGTCAAACAGTGGCAGATAATCAGCAGAGGGAGCCCGCACACATAAATTCATCTGCTCTATTTACAGAGAGAGTAGATTGTACGCCAGGGCCTAAGAATACGATAATAACGCATACTGCACTGAGTTGTCCCTTCACTGTGATCCCCACTCTGTCCAAAACTGAACTAAGAGTGGTCGTTCTCTTCATGTATGCGACATAGGAGATTTTAACGAGAGTTTTCACTTATTTCTTCGTATAGTTTTTATGCGTAGCTACTTACATACGTGCTCTTTCTTTGGATTTTTCTTTTTTGTTTTGTCCATATTCGTACCGGTAAGCTCTTTTAATGCTTTTTTTTTCTTTTTAATTCTTCGTACCGACATCGATAGTCTTATGTGATGATATTCCAAAAAACGACGCGTATCTTTTTTCGATTTTGCTTTTTGATTCGTTTGGCGCATTATCACATACATGGTATGTACTTTGTGTGTATATATATACGTATCTATAAATAAACTTTCTTTTCGATTTTTTTTTCTTTTGGAACCAATACTGCATTTTTATTTGAATATTCATTATTTTCTTTACCCGTTAAATTTATTTTGATACTGTCTAATAGAATCTTTTACACTTGTTTAATATTATTTATATGGTTGTACAGGAAAGAGACCGGACGATTTACTCTCGATTGAATGTTGCGATGAGAATTGTAGAATCAAGGCGTTCTATGGCAAATTTTCTTGACAAAAGATCAACGCTAAAGAAATCGCGAAACGAACTTGTCTTTACGCTTTTCTTTTTGTGATGGATACTCGTTTTTTTTTTTTTTTTTTCGTTTATATAATTATCGTCATGGACTCTCATTAATTAACCCTGAACGAAACGTAAGAATTAAGTTGGTACAAACTAGAGTTAGGCAAGTTATTGGAAATTAAAGTATTTACAAAATATTTTATTGAACGTGTAAGTTATATTTTCTCACTTATTTTCTTACTTTTTAAACTGTATATATCTGAGTAAGACAAAAAATAGCACCGAATAAAATTATTGAGGCATTTTGTTGTCACAACGAAGATGTTTCTCCATTAAGGGTTAATTACTTTGCGTTTTGAAAGACTTTACGGGATAGGATACCAAAGGTCCTAATTTAGCAGGACTTGATGAACGTTTTTATTTTGATTAATTATCGCCAACTTTTTTTTTCACCGCGTCGGTTGTAATCGATACATGTATCTTTTAAACAAAATATATGTTGCAAATAAATATTAGGCTACTCGTAAATACTTCTGAGGATTTCCAATATATTTTTGTATCCATATTTAAAATATTTTCATATTTTTATTATATGTGAACATAGGCCGAATGCAAGTAACGAAAACGGATGAGCATGTCCATATATTATTTTCCAATTTACTTCCTTGTAAAGCTCATACTCATGATATTTTATATAAAACGTTTTCAAATTTATGTACTGAATTTAAATTTGATCGAACACTTTATCGTCGAACAAGATTTTAATGAATTATTTAGAATACATAATATAGAAAATATACATATTTATAGTTATGATTAGTGTTTAAGAAAAAATTCGGGTACTTCATGAAAATATTACGATATATTTTGTAAAGTATTAATTTATTTATTATTAATTTATATGTTCGGTATTAAAGGAATAATTAAAAACTATATTAAGATTGTACGTAATTATCGTACATCGTAAGACGATAAAGAGTTCGTATCGAGGAAAGCTAAGATACCTAAAATTTCACTACGATCTCTATAATTCTGAACTCTCTAATCGTGTTGTTTAAAATTTTTCCAAAGATTATAGTTAATTCCTATCATCGGTATTGAGCGTAGAATGTATTGCCGTGTGGTTATTTTTCAAGAAGAATTTATCTATCTTTTGATATGTCGCACATCCTATTTTCGCTCCCCCTTTCCCTCGCACACATACACACACACACTCATCCCTCTCTCTCTCTCTCTCTCTCTCTCTTTCTCTCTCTTTCTCTCTCTCTCTCTCTCTCTCTCTCTCTCTCTCGCTCGCTTCTTTCTTTTTTATATATCTACGTATATATTTTTTTCTCTCTTCCCCTCACATTTGTTAAATATATATTTTTCTAATTTTTAGGATTCAATCAGCCTTGAAGCCTGTCACATGTCACGCCAGGTATTCCATCTTCTTTATTTGACTAGCTACTTTAAACGAGTATTGAAAGTTACTTTTTCAATCCTGTACCGCGGCTTCCTTTAAAACGTAAAATTTAAACGGCTATTTTACAAATATTTATTGCAAATAGACGTTCCCACTGATAGGGAATAAAATTTTTTTCATCAAATAAAGGGAACCCTCGCGCTACCGTCGGAGAGAGAACAACTATGCGATGCCGTAACGAATTCTAGAGATAGAGGGCTGGACGTACATCGAGCTGAACCTTTATTTTACGTTTTTATACATACATACATATTATTTTTTTTTTCTCACAATTGAGATGAAAGCGCGAATAACACACGATTCAACGATTTTCGTGATGCAAAAAGGAACACCAACAGCCAACAGTGAGACATCGACATCTGTACAGGTTAAGGAAGGTCCTTTTGCCTTATCCTTACACAAAAATACACAGGATGACATATATTCTTCTATATACAGTGCACTGATGAGAAGTCGGAAGGATTTACAGGAAAGTCGGTATATAAGATGTAAGAAAATATTTGTCCAGCCCCTCTCTTTATGGGAGAATCATTGGAAGGGCTCACATCGCATATTTCATTTCTTTCTTTTCTTTTTTTTTGTTTTTTTTTTGTTTTTTTTTGTTTTTTTCTTTTACTCTTTCTCTCCTTTCTTCTTTCATTTTAGTATCATCGAGCAACACGGTTATATACTTCTTGGCGGCTTTCGAACCCTCACATTGGTAGAGATTGGAAGATGTATCTTACAAAAATTCTTGGCATCTTGTGTATGTATAATAATTTGAAAGCAATGACGCGTTTTTTGTTTGACGCGTACGATGTTTGTATTGTTCTATGAAAGGAGTCGAAGCGTACAAAGTGCAACTATTATTCGTCGTCTTTGTCTCTTAATACTGTGATTGTTCGTTTTACGTTTCTTTTCTTTTCTTTTACCTTTTTTCGGGGGGTTTGTAATAGCGTTACTTAAAAGTATATAAATGTTATTAGAAAACGCCACCATCTCGAGGACACCCTTTTTCTTTATAGGCGACACGAGAATATTGCCCTGGCAAAAGATTTTACGGTGGATGCGTCTTCTCTTCTCTTTCGGGTCGTATTTTCATATTCTTTCATTCTCTTTCTTTCTTTTTTGGTTTGAAGCTTGGCCACGGTTATGGATATTATGTATTATATTACAACAGACGTCTTTTGTGTCTCCGATCTGTACTCTCTTCTTATTATCGTTACATCTTAAAGAGTGCCTAATACGTAACATGTTTCGCATCATCGCGAGCACGCCGTTCATCTTAATCCTTTATTATACTTTGCATTAGCAATCGTTTAGGAAATTGAATCGAGAGTCGTCGTCGAATCATCGTCCCCTCTCTTTAATTCATTTTTTTCGACTTTGATGTTCCTCTGTGATCTCGAAGGTGACAGAATTACTCAAACGAGAGCTTCAAAGGAATATCATTGCGAAAAGAACGAACAGAGTTTCTCTTTAATTTTTTTTTTTCATACTTTTCTTTTTTGTTTTCTTCTGATTGGATCCTAAAGTTTCTTTAGTGATTGTCAAATTATCATTCCTATATCGTCGTACGACTCTCGAAGCCGATCCATTGTTTTCCTACTGAGACAGTAACAAAAGTTATTTCGACTTTTATATTTAGATGAGCAGCTTAAATATATTTCAGGACGTGCAGCTAGAGGAAAATAAGTTTGCTTTCTCAACATAATCTCACTCACATCGAAGATAATCACAAATTTCTCAACAAGCAAACTTATCATCTCCTTCATTTCGTCCACTTAGTTCGTTTTTTAACAGATGCGGGGAGATGGGAATCGTATTACGTTTTATTTTTTATTTTTTTTTTACCCATGTACGAACACGACACATATAAAATCCATGCTCTTTATACATGTTATTATTGCATACTACACGTTTGCCATTGTGGGCCTGCTTTTCTCGTTTAAAGAATGTCTTTTATTTTAAATCGTTTAAAAGAGTGGTGCGCTTTATCGGGATTTGGGAAGGAGGACTTAGGGAGTCTTTGCAAAGCGTCGAAAGGTACAACGAGATTTGATTCTCATTATTTTCATTTCTCTTTCTTTTTCACTTTTTACGCATTCGCATCGACAGCTTTCTTAGGGCTCGGTGTTATGAAATCGAAGAAACGCGAACTTTGATTAGATTCACTTTGATTACACGCATGAGTTTGATTACAAGGTCGACGATTTGGCACAGTATTTATTGTTAAGCGTCTTTTCTGCTCCGTCTTGAAGCGTACGAAGTTGGATAGATATATTTTCGTCGCGAGTTGGCCGAGTACTTATTTTTCTCTTACCGATAAGTTATTCAAACGATTTTGATTGTTACTTCCAACTGTGTACGCTCTTAACGCATCAGCATAATGGGAGATCACGCAGAAAGGAGGACCATTGTTAACGATATAAGAGTAACAAATCGAGTGAGAAAGGATACCAACGACAGTAATATATATACTAATATTCTAAATTTTAAGATTTCATATTTTGATTTACTAAGCTTTGTTTTACTAAAAGGAGCTTGAAATTTGATTAGAGAAAAAGTTTTATGTTCTACTATTTATACACGAGAAATAAAAGAATCTCGATACTGCCGTTAGCATTCTGATACCACTCATCGAGCAAAGGAGGCTCGCATTATACTTACTATCAAAAGGAAAGTACATAACAATATCGAGGATATATAACTAAAATAGGGCGCTTCCTTCCTATCCATCGTCTTACAAATTAATACTTTCCATACGCATTCATACCCAGTCACTAACACGCACATGTTTAAGGACTATCTAATGGAGGATTGTCGGTTTAGGGTCTTTTTCATTCAACATCTTATGTATCCATGAGACTAAGTATCCTTTTCCTTCTCTTTGATTATTCTTCGTTCATCATCATTATCGAATATATTCATGATCTAATTTTTATTCGAAGACATACAGTTTGGGTCTCCATGGATACAAAAATCCCTCGGATCACGGCATATTTACTATCTACCGAGATCTAATATGTACATCAATTCCTTATCGAAGTGAGCAAATACTTTACAGGATAGAAGAGTTTACCTTAAGGGTCGAACCATTAGAGAGAAACATGAATGTAGGTTTACAGCTAGTTTTTAATTTTTTTTTCTTTTTTTTTTTTTTTTTTCTTCGAATAATTAGCTACGTACTCAAGTTCGTTTTCTTTCTGATAATCCTTTCTCTCTTTCTGTCTTTTCCTTTTCTCTTTTATTATTCTATTACAAACATCAAAACGATTTTTCTCATCGGAATGAAAAAGACCCCTATAAGTGGAATCTATAAGTGGAATCTAGAGTGCGGTGTGGCAGGAGTGTTTCTAATAATAGTAATGATTACAGTAATAATTATCCTCCTTATCCCTCCAGCATCGGATTCTAACTTCCTTCTTTCTTTCCTTTTTTTTTTCACTCTTCGATACGATACGTGAGACCTTGCGTAAAAATTGTCTTTTTCATTTGCTCTTTTAATACGGACGCGACACAGAGACGACGAAGAAACGGAATTTTTTTTTATCGAACGAGAAAAATGCACAACATGCTAAGTTTTGTTTTTATTTCTTTTTTTCTTTTCTTTTTTTTTTTTTCTTGTTACGTTTTTCATTTTTTGCTTTGGACGAGGCAGTGTGAAGATTGAAAAAGGAAGAGAGGAAAAGTCTTTTCTTTTTCTTTACGATCGAACGAGTGATTCTTATAGATAAGTTTCACAGAGAGACAGGTACACGCGTTGTCGCTGTATCAACGCATTTTGGCACATTGTTGTCGTTGTAAAAGATCTGCAAAGCAACGAGAAAGTTTATGACTTTTAGAGAAACGAAGTATACAAAATTAACGCATGAAAAATAATAGAATGCACGCGAAAAAACGAGAAAGTCGTGACATGACAATTTTGGATCATAATTAACATGATTTTCGATACGTATTCGAGTGGTATATCATTGATCATTTAAAAAAATTATCAATTTGTACTTTTCGTGAGTTCTGCGTGCCCGAAATGTTTGTTATAGACAATAGATTTATTATACGTATTGTATTCGACGAAATAACTAGGATATTGATTCCGTCTTGCTTCGTCGACTCTGAAACGTAATCGCGTATAATAATATTTTTCGTTTTTGCTGAAGATCTCGTTTGAATATTTTCCTTATCCTTACCAAATTCTCAACATTTATTTTTTCCAATTCCCGCGTATCGGTTTCTTTTTTTTTTTTTTTTTTTGTTTTTTTAATTATTTCCGATTATCTCTCTCCCACATTCCTTCCCGATTCTCTCACTCTGTCTAATATCATAGTTAAAAGTCAACGATTAGTTACCAGAACACAAGGCACTTGGCTTACACATCATATATCTTTCTTTTTTTGTGATTCGCCCTTTTTTTTGTATAACTCAGTGTTGAGATAGCTCGCGAGAAGACGCTCGACCTTTAGCGAGACGAAATATTTATTTATTTATTTTCTTTATGTTACTAGGAAAGTATTCACGTAGTCTTATAAAACGAATCAACGTGTACAGAGTTTGCCGATTTTGATTCGTTCGTAAGGCGATTTATTAAAATTTCGCCAATTTAAATTCAATTCTATTCCGACAATGAGATCAATTAGCTATCCGTTCTCGCGTTATGCCGAGCGTCTTTAGACGTATGATGAAAATAACACACACCAGTCACTCGTAATATTCATAGAAGAAAATAGTCATATATATATATGTATATATAGATATATCGTCATACATATACATATACTTAGTATGCAATGTCGTAATAATATATATATAATATAATCACTTTATATACTCAGCATTAATCTTACATATTCATTTTGAAAACGACGGTTAAATCATTCATTACATCTGAGTATTAAAACCTTTTTTGTCTCTATCTTTCTTACCTTTCATACGCTCTCATTCATACGTGACATTTCTTTCACTCTTTCTCTCTCTCCCTTTCTCTCTCTCTCTCTCTCTCTCTCTCTCTCTCTCTTTCTCTCTTTCTCTCGTTTCTTTCTTTCTATAGTATTTAATGATACATTTAATAAATCGTGCTCGTACGACCGTGAAGTTTCGGTAACCCCTCGATGCTTTCTTCTTGCATAACTTTAGGCATTTAATACTCTTTTATATTCCACGATATTCCTTTTCTTCTGTTCTAAACAGTTCGTTCTCTTTCTACGTGAAATAGGCATACACGAGTTTATCCTTCGAGAAGAGCTTGTTCATTCAAGGCTCTCAAAGTTTACCGAAAATTCGATCGGTCGCTTTCCTGTATTAATCATGGAGCTTAATTAACAAACAACATCAAAGATTTAGTGCCTCTGTATCTCATCGTACATATACATAAATACGTATACGCTGATGTGTATGTATATATATATATATATACATATATATATATATATATATATATATATATATATATATATAAATATGTATATATATATATATATAAATATGTATATATATATATATATATATATATAAATATATATATTTATATATCCTTGTATATACGTGCGTATATGTGTGCATATGTACACAACACATACTGTTGATCTTTCTTCTCTTTGACATCTATATATATATATATATATATATATATATATATATATATTTATATATATATATATACACATCTATATATATGTATATATACATATATATACATATATATATACATATATACATATGTGTATATATATATATGTATACATATATATATATATTCATATATTAAATAAAACGGTATATATGTATACGTAATATAATTTATATCGTTTAATTTTATTATATGTCTAAGTATCGCTTTTAATGTAATACTGATGCGCAGCCGCTCGTTGCCCTGCCTAAACTGTTTGCTTGTTTAGTCAGTAATCGGTATATTGAATTTTTCTCCCTTCTCCTTTTTCATCTTCTATCCTCTCTGCGTTTCGCCCAACAAGAGGAGATCGAGAAGATCATTTCTTGACGCGAATATCGAAAAGATTTTACAAGAGAAAAACTTGTTCTAGGTTCGAAGAATTTCTCTTCATTTCCTTCTATTTATTTCTTTTATTCTCTTTTTCTTTCTTCGTTTCTATAATCAACATGGACGAAGATGCGAGTACGTACGTTCTCGTTGCTAAGCTTCACTTTGAAAGGGAAGAAGGGGACTTTTCTTGCCTTCTCTCATAGGGGGAGGGGTTTCTCACGATCTTATTTTTTTATTTTCTTTTATCGTAATTTCTTTAATCGAAGAATCTGTCGATAGGTTTCACGTTCGATTAGGCCCTACTTTCGTTGGCAACTCGGTACCACGTCGCGCTTCAAATTGACTGAACTATGCTTAAATATGACGGGAGTCCCGGTTTCCTATTGAAAATTCGAATCAATTCAAAGTACGATTTAATTCCGCTAATATTTAAATGTAGTAACAATATCATGTTTGAAATAAATCAAATAAAATAAAATTTTTTCTAATGAACTATTATTGATTTTGTTGATTAAATCTTTCTTCTCATATATCTAATTATTTAAGCGAAAAGACTATCTAAACGTTGAAGTAAAAGATGTTGAAAATTTCAAATGTTCCTTTTTCAAAAGTCAACCGGGCATCTCACGTTACATGCGTTTTATAGGTAAGACTTAAAGAAGATCTCTTTTACTCCCTCTCTCTCTCTCTCTCTCTCTCTCTCTCTCTCTCTCTCTCTCTCTGTTTCTCTCTATCTATCTCTATCTCTTTATCTATTTATTTACCTGACTCTCTTTTCCTTTCATTCTTGGCCAGCTGTAGTCGGCCCACGTTTCTTTAACGCATTTAATAAATATACGTATATTGTCCATATTGCTTGTCGCGTCAACCTTCGAGCGATTTTGATATATACATATATAAATATATCGGTAGTAGAGCCGCCATTCTCTCGGCACGCATACGTAAATTGTATATGGATATAGATAATAATAAATATATCGCGTTACGCTTAAAAGTCTAACGAGGTGAAGAATCTAAACGTATATAATATTAGGTACTTATCGATAGCAACCGTATGAGCAGAGAAGTGGAAAAACGACGATAATGGAAATCGCGTCGCGATATTGCTAAATACGAACGAGTCTCTCTGTCCTATAAGTTATCTATTTATCGAATTTATTGCGATAACTCGTATAACACGACGAACATTAGCCTTTTCCTTTATATTTTATTTTCCGTTCTTTTTGTATTTTTTTTTTTTTCACGCTAACATTAAGCTCTCTTTGTCTTGCATACAGAATATTTGACAAAACAGGTCAAATTATTTCGATCTATTCCCATTGTGAGATTAATTTTTTGATCTTGCTTCCTCTTTTCTTTTTTTTTTTTCTTTTTTTGTTATTTTCTTATCTTTTGTTATTGAAAATCGGCCGTCGCCTCACAAGATTGTGAGAGTGAAGATGATCGTGGGACGACCTACAGCTGACCACGTCCTTGTACATTAAAAATATCATTAACAATACGTTTTGTAGTAAAAGTTGATAGAGAATACTATAACATCAAATAGAAGAGTATAAAGAACCATGCTGGTGTATAGAGATAGACATTAAAGTAGGTAATAGGTAAGAGGGCAAATAGATTACAATATCGATAATTTGTAATAAGTTTTCTCTTGTTAAGAGTAATTTTCCGTAAAAGTCATCTAATAGCCTTTTTTTATCTCCTCAATGCGGTATTCGTGAGCACATTTCTCGAGTGTATAATCATGCTACACTTTCTTCGTCGAGTTGTACCAATATACCGCGGAAAAGACATTAAAAATTTCGCTATTGTTAGTATTAGTTAACGATTATCGAGATCTTATGCAACATACGAGTTATTGTTTGTGCCATAAAACATGAGAAATGTGCCAACGCGATATCATTGCAAAAAAATCAATCATTCACTTTGGGAAATTTTGTTGTTATAGATGCGTAAAGTAAAAAAAAAAAGAAATTATAAAAATTAAAACTATAGTTCGCCAAGATAGATGTATTAATGTATTAATTAAACGAAATGGAAACAAACGAATCGATGAACGATGAAGTATTTTCGTTCCAGTATCCATATGATGATGTTAAAATAATCTTAATTAGTTTTTTTTTTTCGTCTAATCTTATACATTAAAAATAGTCTATTGAAAGATATGAAAACAAAAATAAAAAATACATTCTTTGATGCGTTTAATATATCATCCAGATTCATCGAACTCGATGTTACTGCGACAGGACTAATGGCAGTAATAATATCGGTACAACTCATTAGTTGATGGCACGGGTCCGTCTATGTACAAATAATGTAATATCATTTACCACATATCATTTAAATACATCACATATTTATCATTTTTGTTATACATATATATATATTCTTTATATAGATATATATATCATTCTTTTCTGTGACGTGGAGGGACTCGTTTGTACAATTCATGCATATCTTCGTTACTATTTCATTGCTTCGTTTGTTATGCCTTCTCTCCATTGTCTGAGTAAGCAGCCTCCAGCAGCTCTATACGTTACATAGCCATACTGCTCCAAATCCAGATATTATTACTATAAGCCTTCGCATAGTAAGTAGAAAATCAGATGTTGTCGGTATTTTCAGTTAATTTTTTTATGATCATAGATATCTCGTCATAAAAACGATATATTTCTGTTTATATATTTTTGATTAAAATAGGGCACGACAAAGAAATGACGACTATTAAGTCATTTTTTTTTTTTTAAATGCCAGAGCTACTGCTTTAAAATAATTAAAATGATATTTTCACGAATAATTTGATCTTGATGATTTCTGGATTTGCAGAGTCAAAGAATTTTATCGCTTCGTTCCATTTATCACTATCTACGCCGTTGCCTTTGAATCTCTAAATTTGTTTAAGAGTTACATTACGTATAATAATAATTATATTAGTAGAAACTTAGTTTCTGTAACAATTGTATTGTCTTAAATGATATGTCTGCTAATTTTGTTGCCTTCGACCTATGCCTCGAGCCCGTGGTCGGAATACGTAACAATTTTATTCTTAAATAAACTAATTTTAAGATTCGAAATTCTAGAACCTTATATATATTATATAGATTTCTAGTTCTACGTTCTGTCGTTCGTACTGGAGGCTATTACCCAGGCGTAACAAAAGCAAGAATGCTTTACGATCACAAAAGGAGTGCTTCCATGGACATTAAAAATATTCGTAGCATCGTGATTAACACGTATGAATCTAACCGGAATGACACACGAAATATCGGACTGACAATGTCTTTGTAGCTTTGTAAGTTAACAAGCAGTGAAAAGAATCTTATATCGAATAGAGGATACATCGGATCTCTTAGAAGAAATTAAAGCAATTCCCTTTGTCATACTCCGCTGGATTAATATGTTATCTATATTGATAGATAAATAAATAAATAAATACATACGTAGGCAGTTAAATAAATAAATAATAAATTAGATAATTAGAAAATTAAATAATAAATAGTTAAATAAATATATATATATATTATATAAATAATGGAGAATCATGGTCGAAACGTTTGGTGTCTAATTTCTATATTGTTTCTATAAATTAGGAAGAAATAATTGAAAATTAAGATTATGCGCTGACGTATTGATTATTTGAAATTTCATCGTATTCTGATCATTTAATGCCCGAAGAGAAATGTTTTCCCCCTTTTCGACACCAGACCTTCACCGAATAATCATGGACTCTTTACAGAAACAAGTCGAAGATTAAAAGCCACTGTTAAAAGTTATCAAGACTTGGCAGATTCTTTTAAAGCGTCCTCAGTCACTTTGCAATCATTTTGAGAAAAGTTTAAAAAGTTTAAATGTATATGGTGATTTATTTAATGGTAAAAGTTAATAAGAAGAAGAGTGTTAACAGTAACAATATTTTTAAGATAGAATTATAGCGTCTACGATCAGTGGCAACTCTCTTGAATAACAATTTAGAGTTTCACTAAATGAAACTTAATATACATATATATTTCAACACTTTATAGAACCTTAGAACGCCTTTTGTCATTGCTTTGATTCGCAATGTATTTTGTCTTTCTCAAACATATTGTATGCAATTCTTGGAAAAGATGTTCCTATATATACATATATAAATAGAAAAAGATAAAGATTAGGATCTGACTCAAATACAAAAGTACGTAAGTAAATATATCATGTTTCAGTCAGTAAAATTCAATGCAACTCATCGTGTTAAATATAAACCAAAATGTGCGTCTGATATTTAAAAAGCAATACGAGAAAGATCACGAGCACGGATAAAAAGTTATAATATAAGAGAAAAATAAAACGGTTTCGTCTTAAGGCACCTTACATATAGGAACATCGTTACATCGTGTCCATCTAAAAAAAAAAAAAGGAAGCATTATTCCTGATTAATTTTAAAATCGTGCGGCCCATCATTGTTTTTGCAAGAGTCTCGCCACGTAGTCCCTAGTAAGATAGAAAATCAAGTAAAGTGTATATACTTAGTTTATGTACCTATAGAATCTTTCTAAAACAACCTAAAACCTATTCTACTTAATATGCATAAATTTCATTTACTTGTACATACAGACACTGATGTATATATGTACAGACATGTACACATATTATGTACACATAGCAATTTAATAACCAGTATTTTAGTCATATTTTTAATAAAACTTCTCTATCCTCTGCCAGTACTGAATGCAAATATGTATAATATTTATGCATTAGCGCATATGTACTCGTTATATTACACTCATTGTCACATGACATCTCCGAGCGAAACTTGAACAACCTTCTTGTTAGAGAACTATTTCGCCTAGACTATAAATTATTTTCAATTATATATCAATATATATATGTATTATATATCAATATATATATATATATATTTATATATTTATATATTTATATATTAGAATTTATACGATCGAATATTGTTAATGCTTCGTATAACAGAGGTAAGGAAATTAGGAAGCTTTTTAATGATCTTATGTGCGTACGGTAAAGACTAATTATCGATCGTTTCTCATATGCTAATAATAAAATAACTAAATACAAAGAGTTAGAAAACGTACAAGCAATCGTTTCTTCCATTCTAGGATCAATTTTCGAATCATTTCTCTTTCTCCTTTATAATCATAAAAAATGTAGGGCGAAGTAGAATTCTAAAATGTAAATTATAAATTGCCTAATGAGAAATTGATAGATTCGCTTATAATATCTTGTGACAGAATATAATAGTCTTTACAATTGATTCGTTAAATATTATAATTATTGTTTACTCGTGTAACATGAAAAGTAATGTTCGTAATTTGATCCTCCTGGTGAAAGAAAGAAATCGAAAAAAGAGAAAAGATAAACGTTATTAGGTCACTAAAAAAGAATGATAAAGTGGCAACAGGTAACAGCAATGTCTTGTGGCATAATTTGGGAACATTTCACGTGCATAATAAATAAGTACACATCCCTCTTCCAAATCGCGATTTTCGTATATATATCAAATATTTGTTCGCGACTGCGCACTAGCTTTATATTTCGCCATTTGATTTACGCTTTTCACTGGTAATCGATATTTCGCTTGCCTATCCACTGTGTACTTTATAATACGTTGGTTTCTTCGGTTTGTTATTTATTTATTTTTTTATTTGTTAGGCCATATCCATCGATGGAGGTAAAATTCTTTTGGCATTATCTTGTTGCCGACGATAAACGTGCGTCCTAATTTTCACCGTTTTTTCGTAATTTTTCTATTAGGAAGAAAAAAAAAAGTATTACGATCGAATACCCTGTCTCCTCATAGAACAGAGGTTCGAAATTTTTGGTTGCATGTTTCGAGAGGAGCCGTCTTATCGTTATCACTTCATAGGCAACGCAGCGATCTGAAGCGTACGATGTTCGGATTTTTTCGCGAAAATTCACCGTGCGTGCATTTCGTATGCCTGATACCTATCCGATGAATTCATAGTAATAGTCCGGCTAAAAGCGCTTACTTCTTATGTCCCGTATTAATCTTCTCTTCTTCATCTTCTTCAGCTTCCATTCCGCAGCTTTTGTGATCGCAAATAAAATGTATTCTTATTTCGAAAAGAATTACTTTTGTAGATGATAATCCTTGAAATATGTGTGTATCTCTCTATGTGTACGCGTGTGTGTGTGCGTGTGTATGTATGTGAATCATATTTCTTCGAGCACGTTTGCTTTTTTGTGGAGCGGGCGATGCCGTTCGGATTTCTTTCTTTCTCTTACTCTTTTCGTCATTTCATTGAGGTAGGAAGAGATAACCGTGATATCGCGTACGGATAAACAAGAACCTGCCTATGTTATCGTGCGATCGTAATCAAAATTCCTACCGTTAGAATTACAGTCTTCGTTAAGATAACTTAAGTTGAACTACGTGGGTCTCCCCCTATGGTGGCCTAAGTCTTGTAGGGTTGTGCCATAAATGCGCTGCATTTTGAGCGCTGATGTCGCCATTCGTCAAGGATACTTGCTGCTGTTGCTGATATTCTTGAGTCTCTGGCGATGCACTACTTGATTGTTGTACTTGTTGATGTTGTTGCTGTTGTTGCTGTTGTTGCTGTTGTTGTTGCTGTTGCTGTTGCTGTTGTTGTTGCTGTTGCTGTTGCTGCCGTAACTGTTGACTCGGTTGTTGCAACTGTTGTAGCTTGGATTGTTGCGCCGGCCGTTTAGACTCCTGACCCGTAAAATCGGGGGATGGTATTGGCCTGTGTGACTTCATGTGCGCGCTTCTGCTTTTCACTTTGTTGAAAACTCTGCAAGAAGAAATATCGTATTCGTTGAGTTTGAGATTATTTCATATCATTGACGATGCAACAAAAAGAAATGAATTTATTATTTTTCTTCTTTTTTAAGAAAGAACATTGAACTCCTTCGATCACTCGTTGATATAACATATGTCATGCTTTTCAAGGTACTTGCAGCACACATATGTGTAAGATTACATATTCGTTGTATTTGATAGACGAGCTGTGCGATTGTTGTTAAAATTGACATAGTGTAGATACTTTAGAATAGTGAAGGAGCAAATAAATGTAAGGTAATATAAAAAAAATGAGGTTTGCGAACTAACATGTGCTTTGTAGTAAAGATTAAAGGTAACACCAGCTGCAAATCGTTAATCAGCATTAACGTAGCGTGAGTTTGCTAATCAAAAGGACAAGTTGGATGCAACAGAAGTATGCTTTTTAACCTATTATTCATAACTTGCTTATTTCATCGTCGTAACAGTACGTATGGTATGACTTGTGTGTAAAAATAGGAAGGTGGTAACATTCCTTTATGCTCAAATCTCGTGCGAAAAAATGATCTTATATTAAAGGGGGAACCTAGCTGCATGTTACTTTCTGAAAAGAAAGATTTTTCTTCCTTTGGTTTTCTAAAAGCTTTCGAGTATCAATCGTCGCGTATGCGTAAAACCGATACTTGCCGCTCGTAGCGTAGTTAAATTACTCTCTCCTTCGATTATCGGAAATGGGTAATTTAGATTAGAGATTGGAGACTTACTTCCCGCAAATCTTGCAGGGGTAGTGAAGTGGGGTAGGCACGGGTAGTTGTTGCTCAGAACTAGTGTGAGTTTGTGAGTTGGTGTTGACTGTGGCTTGGCCGGTTTTGCCGGTTTGGGCGATTTGGGTGCTCCCGGCCATCGTTACTGTTACACTTCCGCTAAAGCTCTGACAACACAAAGAAAACACAAAGCCAAAATAAACAACACAAACAAACGACAACGACGACAGATGAAAAAATACAAGGATCAGCGCAGAACACGCGCAGTACGTCTCTTTTTAAACGTTTAATAAAGAAAGCGTGAAAAAATGGACGGATCAACAACAAATCACATGCGACACTGATAGAAACGTTCACGCGCAAATACGTAAATACGCATGTAATGTTTTACACGGCGAATGCATACTCCGTATAGGGTACAAATCGATTGTCTTTGATAGATATAGCATGCTGAGCACAATTAAACAAGCAAACATTGAAAATTGTGAGCTTTTATTGAGTGAAGATTTTGAAAATTTTATAAATGAGACTTTCGTGCTCAGTATATTAAATAAATTATACTTTTCTGTATGTCCTATATTTTCACCAAGACTTTATTTTATAATCACGTTTTTATAAATATATTTAATATATTTAATAAATATCTCAATTTTCATTTTCGCAGTAATATACAAATGTTCGAGTAACGTAATAATAATTCGTAGAGTCATATCTTTGATAAAATATTTCGTGAATAGGTAGCAGAAAATATAAGATAGCGACAGTACAATAAACATATATAACATAAACAATGAAACTTACATCCGGACAATCATAAGCGAATAATCTTAATTCTCCTTCGCTGGTAGTGAAAGTTGCCGAGTTTTCTCTTTCGTTTGTCTGTAACTGTAAATTTCATGGCAAGACGAATTAGACATAAATTTTAAAGATAAAAAGAATTAATTACGTTTAATTGAGAAAATTTGTTGAGAATAAACTTACCAAAGTACGATGAATGATTGATTTCTCTTCGCTAAAGTCCATTTCCGTAACGGAGGAAATAGCGTCGCGAAGTTCTCTCATATCGTTACAATCCTTTCTTTCGCTCTTGATTTTCGGCTTTCCGTGATGAACGCGAAGCCTCTTATAATCATCGGGACAGAGTCTTTTCCAGAGGTAGTAGAATTGCACACATTGCTTAACGGACTTAGTCTCTACGTCTCGCGAAATTGATGAGAAATCCTTATTATATTTGAGTAATCCTTGATAGAATGTATCCATCTCGTGTGCTGTCCAACGATCGGATTCGTGGCATTTGTGGCTAAGCAACGGATGTTCGGGAGGTAACGTGGGTGTTGGTCTCATCAATTTCAGCATAGCTTCCTGCATATATTACGTATTATCTATTAGTATCGTATATTGGAACACATACGGAGATGGAATTCTTTTCTAATATACAGTTGAGATGAAATTTATGATCATCTTGGGATAGACCCTTACATGAATATTTCCTTTGCACATGTGTAATAGATGAAACGCATACTCTGTGTTTCTACCACCTCCTGGTATGCCAGCACAACAGGCAAAGTGTAAGTACATATCCACTGAAATAGAAAATAATGTAGAGTTTATAAAAAATTCAAATTATGACCAACGTTGATGAATGTTTAAATGAGTCTTATAAGATAGTAACTCACGCTCGTTGTTGGTGATTAAATCATTTATGCCTGGATCCCAAAGAAGATGGTCCTCTTCGGGTCCTCCTTTCCCTTTGTCTACATCGGAACCCAATGGTGGAATAGTAGGTTGATATCTAGTGCCTATGTTGATTCTAGGTGGGGGACCTTCGTTTCCTTGAGAATCATCCGAGCTAAAATCCGAGTCTTTTTCGTATTGATGCAGTCTCGCGTAGAGTCCCGGACCAAGACGAGAAGGATTCAATATGGGCGGTGGGGTGTAACTACTGTCCCAATGCCGATCGCAGAGTTTCCTCAATTTCGATGGATACGAATGTGAACTGTTGGCATATTGGCCATCCATGCGTGGTCTTTTCTTGCACTGACGCATCGGACTGCCAGCAGAAACGCTACTAGGACTAAGAAATACGTCCTCGTCCAACAGCTCTTCCTTTATCTGTTCTACCGGAATCGAAAGATTTCCTATCATACTTTTGTTTTGTCTTGAATTGTTATTCTTCCCGGTATGACTAGTTTGAACGAGAAACTTGGCCGGATTGACGACTTGTTGCTGATTGAATTGCCCAGTGTTATACTGATTTTGTGTTTGTACGTTTAAGCCGAGATTTATGGTAACAGGATCGACTTTTGGTGTGGCCAATCGAATTTCCTTCTTGAATGTAATCGCTGGGCTAAGAGAGCCCGCTTGCACGAGAACGTTTGCCTTCTGA